>NC_077233.1:174490149-174790149 GCF_027887165.1 Monodelphis domestica | reverse complement strand
TGATCATTTGAAATAAGTGAAAATTTAGTCTTTATATTGTCATTGGAACTATTTGTTCTACAAACAATTGTGCCTAAAAATATAGATATCTTTTCCCTCTTATGGGAGTTAGGGGCATGGTATCCCCACAATTTGAAAAGTCCCAGTGAAATTTTCTGGCTTTTGCATTCTTTTTGCAAACTTTAACTTATTACTTATTTTAACTTTTAAAAAGAAATTACATATATATATACATATATTTATGGAACTAAAAGATTAAGTACTTTATATTACATAATACTACACATATATTTTATGCATTTATGAATTTCTAAACTTTTTCTCTGTCATCTGCTGATATTCATATGTTATCTGAAGCTTCTTGCAAAACTGTCTCAAAATGCCCATTTAATTTCTTATGCCAACCCACAATATAATAGAAAAACAGCAATGGGGAAAGTCATGATGTGGAAGGGATCCCTGTAGTATAGGTAAGTCCCTTTCCCTTTTTGTCCCTACACTGGAAACTGATGTCTATTCTAAAATAATCTCCATTAAAACGTTGTTCCAGCTCCCTGCCAGTTGTCATTTCTTGGTTTCTTCTCCTTTTTATCTCTTTTTATCTTTCAGTCATAACTGACCCATCTTCTATGTACTACAAGCTGAAATGTGGAATGGGGGGAGGGGGGAGAATGGTCCAGAGTCTGCCCCTGTCTTGATAAGAAAAGGTAAAAAGTTCCCTCTGGTACGTGTGGAAGTGGAACCAGCAGAGGTCGGCTCAGTCAAATTGGAATCAAGAGCCCTCTGTGGTACAAACAGATCCTGATGCTCTCAGGGTTCTGTGGCAAAGAAGGAGCTATCTGAAGCAACACCATCTCAGGCAGGAAGTGCCCCAAAATAGGAGGTGAGTCATTTAAGCCAAAGGGGTCAGTTATCAGTGTAATTAGCAAGGTAACAAGCAAGCTGGAGCCAGAAGCAGAAGACAGGTCCAAGATCTGAAAGGGCAGCTCTGCAGTGTGACCAAGTCAGGATCCAAATAGCAAAATGGAATATATGGCCTAAAGGCAGGCAAGAGTCCAAGAAACCGGATGTCCAAGCAGGCTGGAGCTCCTATAAAAGGCACGCTTCCAACTGGACTCATCCTAGACAGCAATTTTGCCAGCACTTTTTGCATCTGCTTGCCTCCCCTCTCTTATTCTTCTACACAAGTTCAGACTGTGGACAGTTCCCTGCCACTACTAGGTCATCCTGAGTAAGGAGGCCGGTTCCTTTCCTCAGAAAGAAAGGGATGAGAAGAGAAGGAGACCTTGGCCAATTTAGGAGAATGCTACTTTCTGCATGCAGAACTCCACTGTTGATCAAACTTGAGCAGCACAGAGCTGTACATCACTGGAGCTCATTCAGAAGATGAAGGAGCATGTGGATGGCCCCAACGAGAAGAATATCAGCTAAGTCACCAAAGTAAATGAGTCAAATTAGAAAATTACTTCTCAATGAACTCAAATCCATGTGGACACTAGGCTCTTGCCTGATCAGAAAAGATAAGAAATTGCTCTGGCCAGGTCATTGGGGGGGGGGGGGGGGCAGGGCATGGAGTGGACATGACCTTCAGGAGAGCAGAGCTCAAACTGCAGGGATTCTGGGAGCACAATAACAAAAGTGATGACTCAAAATCACCTAGCACTTCTAATTGCAAAGCAGCTTCCTCACAAGGCAATCCTTTGACTCCTCCCTAATTGATATTCTATCCCCTTCCCTACAATAATTCTCCCAAAGCTTTTCTTCCCTCCTCATGTCTCACAAACCATCTTTCCCCTCCACACTCAGTCAAAGACATCTTCTCATACTCTCCTAACAAAACAGAAGCCATTCACTTGAGCTCCCTCTTCTCCCTGTCTCTGAAGCTCAGCTCAATTGCCAGGGCTAACTCAGTCTTTAGTTAGGCTTTTTTCTTTTTTAAAAAAACCTTCTGTATTAAAGTCAATTCTGTGTATTGGCTCCAAGGCAGAAGAGTGGTAAGGGCTAGGCAATGGGGGTTAAGTGACTTACCCAGGGTCACACAGCTGGGAAGTGTCTGAGGCCATATTTGAACCCATCTTTAGGCTTGACTCTCAATCCACTGAGCCACCCAGCTGCCCCCTATGCTCTTTTCTGATACAGTAGAGGCTCCAATCCCCAAAACTTTCAGAATACTGCCTCTTCACAACCATGTCAGCATAGTATGTGTCTGATTTTGCCCCAAACTCTCTCCAACAGAAGATGGGGGGATCTCCTTCTGGGCCAGTAGCTCTGCTGTTAGATACCATGAATAATGAAGATTATATAGAGAAGATTCTTTCCTTCCCCTCAAGAATTGCATTTTCCTTTGTTACTTAAGGGATTCTTGACCTGGAGTTGGTGAACTTTTTTTTAGTACTTTGATAACTATATTTCAATATAATTGATCTTCTTTGTAGTCCTTTGCATTTATAAATACATTGAAAAACATTATTCCAAGAAGGGTCTGTTGGCTTTACCAGTCTGCCAATGGAGTCCCATGACACACAAAAGATTAAGAACCCCTGGGCTAAGGGACAGTAGTTTTACATCCACTGTAGTTTTACTATTCTTGATTTTTATCAATATCTTCTATTTTTATATCATTTTCATTTATATATCCTCCCTCTTCCCAGGAAAACCATCCCTTATAACAAAAACTTTTAAAGAAAGAGGGGAAAAAAGCATTTCAGCAAAACCAACCAACATATCAACCATGTCCAACAATATGTGTGACATCCAATATCCATGGTCTCCTACCTCTTCAATGAAGGAAGGAATGTGCATTGTCTCAGTTTTCCTTCAGGGACCAGCACAGTTATTAAATTACAAATTATTTTTCTGTTCCTTCCATTTACATTCTAATGATCATTATATATCTAATTTTCTTGTTTGTGCGTGCTTCATTTTGTATCAGTATACATACATCTTCTAATGTTTCCCTGAATTTTTTTGCATTTGTTTTTTCTTACAACACATTTTCCATCTCACTCATGTACTACAAAGGGTTATCCCCCAAATCAATGGGCATCCACTTTATTTCCAGTTTTTTGCTATCATAAAAAGTGCTACTATGAATATTTTGAAGTATATAGGAAATTTCTTTCTCTCTCTGGCCTTTTTGAAGTATATGCCTAGAAGGAAATAATTTGCTTTAAATGATGGGCCAGACATTTAATGCATTGCTTTTAGGCATCATTTCACTGCTGAGAAAGTAATATTGACATCTTGTATTTATATGGCACTTAAATTCTAAATTCGCAAACTACTTTTCATAATATCTCATCATTAGAACTTTTTAACCACTCTGCAAAGAGAGTGCTCATTTTCTAGATTTGGAAACCGAGGCTCAGAGATGTTCAGTGACTTACCCAGGGTCACAAAGCTAGTGTCAAAAGAGGGAACTGTATTGAAGTCTTCCCAATTCTGAGTTCACCCTATCCTCTATACTGTAGTGCCATTCCCTGTATAGCTATTATGATGCCACAAGGGGGAAAGGAAGGTCTTTTGGAACTAGTACAATAGAGAGCAGTGGCTCAAGTTATGGGTGCTAATCTCAGATCTTCAACCAACTGATCAAGAAGCCTCTCTAAAAATAGTATGTTTGCCTTCTGTGTCTCAGGAAGATGCCTTTGTCCATATAGAAGAAATATAGGGGAGGTAGGGAAGCCCAATGGAAATAACTGCACTGGGAGTCAAAATGCCAAGATGAGAGTCCCAGCTACAACACTTACTTGTTTTCTGACCTTAAGTGAATTTCGTAAACCCCCTGGGTCTCCATTCCCTCACCTATCACGTTGGAATGGTCACACTTTCTTGGCTTACCACACAGGATGGTTTCAAGGGAAATATTTTGCAAACTACTATGCACTATCTAAACCTGTATGGTTATTATCATCATCATCATTGTCAGCATAAAGCTAGAAATCTCATTTTGTATTTCAAAAGAGATTTTGGTAATAAGTTTATTGGTTCCAATTGTTTTTGTTCCATTCTGGTTTTTACGCATACTGAACAATCATAAAAATAATACCTTGCATTTCTTGATGCTATTACTCTCAAAGTGTCTTTTATATATGATCACATTGTATCATCACAGCAATGCTACAGAGAGGGAGCTGTAGAGAGAAATGACTTTGGAACCAGGAAAACTTACCTCTGAAAAATACTGACTGGGTGGCCCTGGGCAAATGACTTAACATCTCAGAGCTGTAGGAAGCTTTCTATGACTTTTAAGATGAAAAGGTACTGGCCTACACTGATAAAGAGAGATTTGAGGCAGCTAAATGGCTCAGTAGATTGAGAGCCCATCCCAGAGGTTATAGTAGGTCCTGGGTTCAAATCTGGACTCAGATACTTTTTAGCTGTGTGACCCTGGGCAAGTCACTTAACTATCATTACTTAGTCCTTGCCATTCTTCTGCCTTGGAACCAATATATAGTACTTATTCCAAGATAGAAGGTAACAAAGTCTTTTTAAAAAAAGAAAGAAAGAAAGGTTTCTCACAGGGATATTTCTATACCAGTGAACTCACAAGTCTCATCTCTGTTCTCCTCCTAATACTAAGAAATATATAAGGGGCGGCTAGGTAGCACAGTGGGGTAGTGCCAGGCCTGGAGTCAGGAAGAATTGGGTTCAAATCTGGCCTCAGAAACTTCCTACCTGTATGACTCTGGGTAAATCATTTAACCCTAATTTTCCAGTCTTTACCCTTATTCTACCCTGGAAATGGGACTTAGTATCAATTAAAAGGCAGAAGATGAAGGTTTAGAAAAAAGAATTTGAGTGATAATATATGTATAACCCAGTGAAATTGCTTGTCAGCTACAGAAGTGAGGAGAGGAGAAGGGAGGGAAACAACAAGAATCATGGAAAAAAAATTTTTTAAGAAAATTTAAAAGAAAAAATAAATTAAAGAATTTGCACTGAGTTGGAGGGTAAGGGCTTTAAAAAAAGTATACGAAGCTAGTGTCATGGTCCCTACTTTAGCTAATACAGAGGTTAAATAAAGTATTAGTCCAAAGTCACACAGAAAATCAGTGGAAATTCCAAGATAAGAATACAGATCTCTTTAACTACTAAAAGAGAGGTTCTTCACCCTTGTTATTACTTATTATTATAATTGTTACATATGCATTTGGCAAATATCTGGTGAAACCTCTGCACTACTCAAAATAACACTTTTAAATGCATATAATAAAATGCATAGGATTACAAAAGAAATCAATTGCATTAAAATGCAGTTATCAGAATAATAATAAACCCAGATTCACTGACCTCAAATTAAGAATTCTAACTCTAAGTCCTAGAAATTTTATTAAGTTCATAATCACACCCCAGAATTTGGGAATGCCCATACTCCATATGGAAATGGCTTTCCAGTTACTTAAAATTCCCTGAGACCTGGGATCTCATTGCTAAAAATAAAAAATAAAAAATCCCCACACTGTGCAGTTGTTTCAACTAGATCATCCTTTTGGTTCCCTCAGACAATGTCCTGCACAGTATCCTAAAAAGACTTTTGGCCATTTTCAAGATATCATTGGTTATTCAGTGACAAAGCAAACAAGCACAAGAGAAGGATTTCTTTAATCGTGTAGAACTTAACTAAACCCTCAGTATCGAAATGGAAAATGATACAGTTGTGCTTTTCTATTCCCTTGTCCACTTCTCTCATTTCCTGGCAACAAGCACACAGAAGCTTCCTCTGGGGGTAAAGGCACAGCTGCTCAGGATCATATATGACCTGGCAGGTATGTGATAGGATTATCTCTGCCTCGGATACATTTCGAGGACTTCCCTGAACTCCCCCCTCTAGAAAAATAGGTCTAAAGGGGGTAGCAACTCAAAATGGCTTAAGACCTAGCACCCCAGAGGAAAGTAGGACAATCAAAAGGGATGTCAGCGATTTTCAAGAATCATCCTATTTGCTCCATGAAACCTTCTTTCCTGTTCAGCCTCTGGGTTAATACTCTTGTCACTTAACTGGATTCACATCTCAGGGCTTGCCCCAGGCCTTGGGAGGGAGGGAGGGAGAATCAAGGATGCTCCTAGGATAAAGGATTTTCCTGCTTATTCTCCAAGGAATAAACTGCACAAACACCGTGATATAGAAAAGGAAGCCACAATAGCCTCTATATGCATCAAACCACCTTGTGTCCTAACTCCCCAGAGTAGACATGGTAATTGGTAAAAATAAGAACATATTGCCATGTATCAGGAAACCTGGGTTCAAGCTTCAACTGGACCACTAGTGTGCCCTCTGGATGAGTCACCTCATCCCCGTAGGGCTCAGAGCTCTTCATCTGAAAAATGAGAGGCAGGGATGGGGTTGGATTCATTGATCTCTCAGGTCCCTTCCAGCTCCAAAATTATATCATTCAAGCTGTATTATTCATGCTACAGCTTCTTCCTTCCCCCACTGAAAGTCTTCATCAGTATTCCTTACCATCATAAGCCAAACTGTACCTCAGGTCATTTCTGCATAAGTCTTACTGATTTTTGTTTCTCAAGTCACAAGACACTAAAGCTAGAAAGAACCTTTAAAACCATTGAGTAGATTCTCCTAATTTTAAGAATGAAAAAGCTATGACCCTGGGAGGGTAAATTCCTGGCACACCGGAAGTCAATTAGTTCAACCCCTTGATCTTGAGAATGAAATTAGGAGGAATTGAGGAAATAAGGCTGGGAGAGGTTAGATAACTTGGCCATGGTCACATGTGTCATAAGTAGATAACTGAGCACCAATCAATCATTCAACAAGCTTTAATTAAGCTCCTACTGCATTCCAGTCACTGTGCTAAGAGCTGGAGATGTGAGAATAAAAGTGAAGCCATCCCTGCCTTCAAGAAGACTGGGAGAATGTGAACTGGAATGACCTCCAGGAATTGAGGCAGAGTGAAAGGAGCAGAACCAAGAGAACCTTATACACAGAGATAGATACACTGTGATACAATCGAATGTAATGGACTTCTCTACTAGTAGCAATGCACTGATCCAGAACATTTCTGAGGGACTTATGAGAAAAACACTATCCACATCCAGAGAAAAAACTGTGGGAGCAGAAACAGAGAAGAAAAACATGATTGATCACTTGGGTCGATGGGGATATGATTGGGGATGGAGACCCTAAACAATCATCCTAGTGCAAATGTCAATAATATGGAAAAAGGTCTTTACACATGTAAAACCCAGTGGAATTGCTCTATGGCAATGAGAGGGGAGTGGGAGGGAAAGAACATGAATCATGTAACCATGGAAAATTTTTCTTAATCAATAAAATTAAATTTGAAAAAAAGAAGAAGCCTGGGAGAAAGAGAAGCATCTTTGCAAAATAGATGATGAAGGAAGAGCACAACCATCTAGGAGAATCGGGAAATGCCTCATGTAGAAGGTGACCCAAGCTGAGTCTTAAAGGAAATTAGGGATTCTGAGAGGCAAGGATGAGAACAGAGTACATTCCTGGCATGGAGCACAGCCAACAGAGACGGGAAATGGAGTGCCCTGTATGAGGAGCAGTAAGAAAGCTGTCTGGGCAGACTAGAGAGCATGCGAAGGAACATACTGTGTAATAAGGCTGGAAAGCTAGATTGGGGCTAGGATATGAAGAGTTTTAAGTAGTGAAAGGGGAGTTTATATTTGCTCTTAGAGGTCATAGGGAGTCACTATTAAATAGGGAAGTACCATGGTCAGACATCACCGACATACAAAGCCCAGGGCTTCTGATCCCAAATTCAGGGTTCTTTCCACTAAATCAAAAGGTCAAATCTGAATACATGTGGAGTGGAATCCCAAGGCTCCCCCACCCCAGTTCTATTGAGCTACCACCAGGCCATCCAGGTCTGTTCTGCATTCAAAGTCTGAGGCTAGTGAGATATACAGATAAGAATGAGGATGATGTGCTGAGATAGCTGCAGGACACCTGCCTTCAGACTTTTTACTCCTGAGGCTAAAGAGCTACAGATTTCACACTTTTCAGCCAAAGTCGGTATAGACATCTAATCCCTTGACAAACGAGTAGTCACATAAATATATTTTAGATGAAATAGCCTTCCCTAAACCCTCTCATCATAGTAAATCCTTGTTGGCACTTAACCTCACAGTCTCTATTTGACAGGCATTTAAGATGACAGCAAAATCTGCGCACTTAGAGACTCTATCTCCCTGTGATTTCTGACCCCATCCTCCTCCCTTCCAAAGTACTCTGCAGTCATTCACCCTGATCAGGTTTATTCACCACAGCTACAGAGAATGGGGGAGAGAGCAGGAATCTGGGGCTACTTTATAAAGAGCAAGGTGGCAACAAAAGTATTCTCAATTTACATCCTCTCTGAATCTCCTTTTGTCTTCTGTGCATGTTGAAGAATGTTTTATTTTTGCTTTTTTTTCACTTGGCATAGATAACACGATGAAGGCATTAGCTCACCAGCCCTCTGCCCCCAAATAATAACCCTCCCTTACAATCCATTGGATGAGATCAAGGGAGAGACAGAGGTAAAGGAATAGACTTAGACGTAGATATAAATAGAGATAAATGTAATCAATGATTGTTGATGATTAAGGTCAATTTTTTCTAAAAGGTAAATGTTATTTGTAAAAGGAAGATGTACAATTCTGGCAACAACCCTTATTTCAGGGTTCTAGCAATTACTTTTGAAAATAGCCATTTGTCTACTTAGTCAAAATGAGGGATGAACTCTGCTGGGAGAGTCTTAAAGGGTCTGCTTTAATTAAATATTTATTCAGTAAGGGAACTTTCAATTTAAAGACTCTTTCTACTAGCAGAGGTCAGGAATTAATATATAAAGAAAGAGTAACCCAGGGAATTTACAGGCTAAGATATTGGCCCATGGTCACAGAACAAATACATGTCAGAGGCAGACCTGGAACATGGGCCATCTTTTTAGGCTCTATCTCCATTTATTTTTCCATCTTGAAAAAAAGCAGGGAGAATTTATAGAGCTAGTTTATTAAACAATCCATAAAGATAATTTAGTCCAATGGGCACACAGGCCCAGAAAAAGCAAAGTTCCTACCCATGGTAATGGAATTGGAAGTCCATACAGGTTGAAAAATAACAACAAAATGAACTGATGTGAAAGACTGAGTTGGGTGCAGGGTGAAGAGTGAAGAATCAGAGGGTTTATCAACACTTATATCTGCATTTATACTAAAAGAACTAGAAATCTGCTCCTAAGGTTTAAATTGTTCATCTAGAGAAATTCTCTCAAGTCCTTCTGGTTGGATACCCTGACCTTTGTGTATTTTTTGGCAAGAACAAGGTGATACTATGTAAACTTACCCTCAATGACTGATCTTGTGAATCTGAGTGAATAAAGGAAAAATAGTCAAGCCAAACTTCTTACTATATCTGCTCTATTGGTCACAGAATTTTAGTAACAATTTAAAAGAAATGCAACAGCTATTTTCTAAAACATCCAAAGGAGATATTATTTCATGAACAATGCTTTTTCTTGTTGAAAATGAAATGTAATCTTCTCAACTTTGAAGACCAAGAAGTAAAAACTTTTCTTCAGTCAGGATTGAAAATTTGACACAAAGCAAGCTCCTAAGAAGGCCTGGACACCCCTAATGTTCCTTTTTAAATTATATTTCAAAAAAGTCATGATTTTTTTATGGTAGGGCTATTGTTTTTCAAAGAATTAGTCAAACAATAAGCATGTATTATTAAGTGCCTACTATGTGCCAAGCACTGTGCTAGGTGATTCAAAGACAAAAGTAAAATGGTCTCTGCCCTCAAGAAGCTTACATTCTTTCTGGGAAGAACAAAGCACATATAGGGTATATAGAAAAGAGCTACAGGATGATTTATAGGGAAGAACACTAATATCTGGAGAAGATCAAGAAAGGCTTAAAGTATATCATGGTGCTTGAGATGAGTGCTGAAGGAAACTAATGAAGTAGAGGCGAGGAGAGAGTGAATTCAAAGTCTGGAGGACAACCAGAGGAAAAGGAAATTTCAAAGTACCACACATGAAGAATTGTAAGAAGCCCACTTTGACCAGGCAATGTGTCAGGGAATAATATGCAATAAGGCTAGAAAGGTATGATGGGGCCAAGTTCTCAAAGGCTTTAAATGCCAAGGAAGTTTATATTTGTTCTTGTTACTAGGGAGCCACTGGAGTTTATCAAGGAGGACCATCACATTAGGAAATTGCACTGGCAGCTGTTTAGAGGACAGTCTGGGGGTGGGGGGGTGGCCTTGAGGCAGATAGAGACCAATAGAGGAAGTTGGATCTTAACTCCTAAATGTCCACAGTGTATCTCTACATTTCACCAGCACTTCAAAGTCAACAAGTCACTAATTCCAAAGGTGATTTGGTTAGGAAGATTTATTCTAGGTTGCCTCAATTTCCTTTTCTGGAAACACAATCTCTCTCCAAGGGAAAGAGAAATGGGAAGGAGAGGAGTCTCATATTCTAGAAATGACTTTGTTCCTATCTCTGTCCATCCCCAAACAATACTACCCATACCCATCTTCTGAGATAAAATATAATCTCGGTTTGGCATTTAAAACCCTTCACAGTCTAGCTCCAGCCTGTCTTTCCAGACTGATAAAGTCTCCCCTTCATGTATTCTATGCTCCAGTCAAATTGACCTACTTACTTCCTATTCCGTGTATACAACATTCATCTTCCAAATCTTCACAGGCTGCCCCACATGCCTGGAATGCTCTTCTTCCTCATCTGCATCTCATGGACACTTCTGCTTCCCTTCAGATCTCAGCTCATATATTACCTCTCTCAAGAGGTCTTTCTGAACTTTCTGAACTGTTGGAGACAGATGCAGATCAAGGCAGACTCTCCTTCACATTCATTTATTTATGGTTTTATTTGGGGGGTTGGGTTTGATATGAGTATTCTCTTATAACAATGACCAATATGGAAGTATGTTTTGCATAATAATGCATGTATAATCCAGATCAAATTGCTTACCATTTCTGAGAGGGGGAAAGGAAGGGAGGGAGGGTGACAATTTGGATCTTATCATTTCAGAAAACATTTGTTGAAAATTGTTATGTGTAATTGGGAAACTACATCTTTGAATAAAAAGAAAAGAAATGATGCCATTCTGGAGAGCAATTTGGAACTATGCCCAAAGGGTGATAAAAGACTGTCTGCCCTTTGATCCAGCCATAGCACTGCTGGGTTTGTACCCCAAAGAGATAATAAGGAAAAAGACTTATACAAGAATATTCATAGCTTAACTCTTTGTGGTGGCCAAAAATTGGAAAACGAGGGGATGCCCATCAATTGGGGAATGGCTGAGCAAATTGTGGTATATGTTGGTGATGGAATACTATTGTGCTAAAAGGAATAATAAAGTGGAGGAATTCCATGGAGACTGGAACAACCTCCAGGAAGTGATGCAGAGCGAAAGGAGGAGAACCAGGAAAACATTGTACACAGAGACTGATACATTGTGGTACAATCGAAGGTGATGGACTTCTCCATCAGTATCAATGCAATGTCCCTGAACAATCTGCAGGGATCTAAAAAATACTATCCAAAGCAGAGGATAAACTGTGGGAGTAAAAACACCGATGAAAAGCAACCGCTTGACTACAGGGGTGGAGGAGATATGACTGAGGAGAGACTCTAAATGAACACTCTAATGCAAATACCAACAACAGGGAAATGGGTTCAAGTCAAGAACACATGTGATAACCAGTGGAATTGTGCGTCCGCTATGGGAGAGGGAAAGGGGGGGGGGGAGGGGAGGAAAAGAAAATGATCTTTGTTTCCAGTGAATAATGTTTGGAAATGACCAAATAAAATAATGTTTAAAATTTAAAAAAAAGAAAGAAAGAAATGATGGAGGCAACAAGAGACAAAACAGGATGAGCCATAGCCCATGGCTTTAGACATCACCACTATTTATTGTAATATTTATGTATTTCTTAACTATTTAACATGTTTAAAAATTATGCTACCATTTTTAAAAAGAGGTCTTTCTGATTTTCCTCTTTGCTAGTGGTTCCTTTCTTAATTACTTTACATTTTATACATACACATATGTATATATGTATATCTAATATTTATTTATCTATTTATGTATATCTAATATTTATTTTTCTATTGGAAGGACACTTGTCCTTCCAATAGAATGTATGCCCCTTGAGGCCAGGTACCATCTCACTTTTTTCTTCATATCCCCAGCCCCTGAAGGTAGTTTATGTGTGAAATGCTATAAAAAGGCATCAAGGATGTGTATGACTAGAGATAAGCAAAAGGAAAGACAGAGTGAATATAGATAGCTCTGCTATCCACAAACTATTACGGTCTAGAGATCAAGGGTTCTTAACCTCTCTGTGTGTCCTGGACCCCTATACCTATGGATCCCTTTTCTGAATGTTTTCAAATCTGTGAAGGAAATGCTAAATTTCAGCTAGAAGTTATTGAAAATAAAGACCAGAGCTTTTCCCATCCAAGTTCACAGATCCTCTTAGAATCTTTCCAGGGAGCCCATGACATTCTGTGAATCCCAGGTTAAGAGTTCCCAGTTGAGAAGGAAGTTTCCTTTGCATTGGGTGGAGTTGCCTTTATATCCCCTGTACTTAGTGTCTGGCACATGACAGATGCTTAATAAATGCCTGCTGATTGACTGCTAGGCATTAGACAAGCAGAACATCATCTTAATTCCATACAGTCTCACGTCCATGAAATATGGGTTTTCATCCTTCCCCTTCTTCTCAGCAGCATTCCAATACTTTCATTCTTTTATTCACTAGGTCGGTGGATTGAAGATCATGGAGTCATTCACAACATGATGTTTAACACAGAGACACTCTGGAAGTTCTCCTTCAAGGACACGCAGAGAAAGTCGGAGTGGTGGGACAATGGTGCGCTGCCCCTCTGGATCACGGCCCAGAGGCAGGTACTGTCCAGATTTCTGGGGGAACTGCCAGAGGCCTCACCTCTTATGTCTATGGCTAAGAGGAAAGGGAATTGGTTGAGGGAGCAGCCAGGTATGGCAATAATATGTCCCTATTCCCTAGGGTCTGACTCAGCCTTAACCCCTGATCCCATGAATAAGTTCCAGTTTTGAGAAAAAGCTTAGTGAACCTTGCTCCACATCAATAGCCCCACTTCTTTCAGTGGACATAAAGGCAAACTTCAATATGACTAGAATACGCCAAAACGAAATTATCTTCTACAAATTTAAAGGACGATATATAAATATGAGTAAGATATGGTTCCTTACTTCAAAGGGCTTCAACTGTGGCTCTTAGAATGGGGAGGGGGGGAGGGAGTGATATGTATGTGTATACATTTTATAAATATGTATATATAATATGTGTGTATTTATATATGTATGTGATATTAGACTTTACCTGGAACACACTTTATATAGACACACACACGTATATATGTATATTCGTATGTACAAGGAAAGAGAACGTAGGCCCACAAAGCATAGAGAGGCTCCATATAAAGTGAAGACATTGTCCTTGTGAGTGACTCAAAGAGAGGCAAAATGCACATCTCTATCCTCTTCTCCCTAACTCTCCCCTCTCTCCAAAGGAGACTTTCATTCCTGACAGGAAGATAAGCAGGCATTTGGGGCCAGTAGCCACTGTGCTCTCCTAAGAAGTAGGGGGTACTAGGCAAGTACTGTTCCTTTTAAATATTATTAGTGTAGGGCTATGTTGGTGAATCTATGGCATGTGTGTCAGAGAGGGCTGCTCCCTTCCTGATCTCCACTACACCAGAGGACATTTTTTCATATCACCTACCCCTCTGCCTAGTAGCCCAAAGGGAGCACTTCCTCCCTTCCCTGTCTGGGGTAAGGGGGAGGTTCACATGTGGCATGAGGGTGGCACTTGGTCTCTAAAAGGTTTGCATCACTGGTCTAGGGCATATGATTAGATTCCATCTAACTTAATTATCAATGTGCGTTTTGGAATGGCTCTGAACCCTGGGAGACTACATCTCCCAGGGCTCTCTTGTTCAGCTTCCTCAGACACATCCCACTTTCTTTGTGAGAGGTGTCTAAGAAAATATAAAAGAAGAGAGAAGCACATGTTTTCATCTCTTTAACAGAGAAGAGCCTTTAGCCCAGAGATCTTTTTGCCCCCGGGAGCTTTGATCCCTGCATTGTCACTCGATATTAATTTTCTCTAGGTTTCCCAAGCCTTTCTTTTCCTAGCCCAAATAAACCTATCTAACTAACCCTAGAGTCTGAATTGCTTTAATTTAATCCCCTAGCCTAGTTATAGTTAAGAAAGAAAAGCCTGGTCAATTTCCCTACCATGCAGGTGGGGGAACCCCCACTACCTTCCTTCCCTTCCTTTCCCTACCTTTCCCTCCAATTTCCCTTCTACATCACCATCATTTCTGGAGGGAAGTGGGATCATAGGCCCTATATCCAAGGTTTGACTCCTTTCCCACCTAATATCAAATCCACAATGAACACATAATAGCAAATAAGCCCATTTATCCAAATACTAGCAAAACAGAAATCAAAGAAGGTATACATCAGAGAATATATACTAGACAAATCAGAGTGGAAGAGCTCTCCTATTGGGAATAAGGTAACAGCTCAGAGAGTGTCCTAAATCTACCCAAAGGGAAACTTCCTGAAGTCTCAAGACTTCCCACTCCTCCCATATCTTCCTCAAGTTTTCTCCTTCAGCAACCTGAAGTAGGGTTGGCCTCTTCCATCATCTCTCTTCAAGCTAAAAGTCAGGAGCACCAGAAGCATCTCATCACTTGAAGATTCTTGAAGAAGACTCAAAGCTTGATGAGTTCCCAGAAGGGATTGGCCCTGAAAAGACCCAAACGAAGATTCAAAAGAGACTGGCCTTGAAAAAAGTTCCAAAGAGGGACTCCAGCTTGAAGAGTGCCCAAAGGGGGAATGGCTAAAAACTTAAGCTCTCTACTCTCACCAACTCTGTCCTACCCCTCACATAGGGCAGGGCATTATTCTTTACCAATAAGGAAAGAGTTTTATACCAATGGGCTTGAAGACAGAAACCACATATATGTATATATATACATATACACACACACACAAATATATAAAGTTTTTTCCCTAATATAAACACATATTCCAAATTTTACAGGGAAACGTTCTTGGTTTTCGAGCTAAAAGACTATTTCCAGCTTAAGAAGAAAAGCTAGGACTCATCCCATGAAGGATAATAGTCTAAAGATATTTCAAGTTGTTATTCACCTGTGTTCTGAAAAAGAAAGAAATCAGAACTGGTCAGGCTTTCCTCAGTATCTAACCCTAAAGCTTCTAAAATCTTCCACTTTGTTATAAGTTATAAGATCAGGAATTTAACTATACACAATCTTTTAAGGGATACTGGTAAAGAAAACTCCCTTCTGATCCATCCATTCTATCTAATGCCTTAGCTCTAAAAAAATCCACCATGAAATTTTATTCTACAGAGTGCTTTTCACTTTGGTATTTGTTGAACTAATCATTTGAAACCAACATTTGTGAATACTCCTGTTGGAAGAACCTTCCCAAAGATGAATATCTCCTATCTCATTTTCATGACATTCCTGTCTGTTAGATTTCCCCCTTTCTTGTACCCTCCCCCTTTATTTCTGGATTTAAAACACAGAAAATGAGAAATAGGTGGTATCTTCAAATAAATTAGGTTGTAGCTGAAAACACTAGTCCCAAATTTCAAATATAGTATGACAAGATTTCTGCACATGGTAGCAGGAAAAACAACAAATCAAGAAGCACTTATTAAGTACCTACTATGTGCTAGGCATTATGCTAAATGTTGGGGACAAAACAGAAAGCAAAAATTGTCCTGTCTCTAAGGAGCTCACAATCTAATGGGGAAGGGGAGAAAACATACAAACAGTTATGTAAAAACAAGATAAATATACAGGATAAATCATAGATAGCCTAGAGGAAAGTCACTTACATTAAAAGAGATGGAGAAAGTCTTCTTGCAGAAATAAGATTTTAATTTAGACTTCAACAAAGAAGGGAAGCCAGAAGGCAGAGAGAGGAGGAAGAAAAATTCCAGGAATGAGAGACAGCTGGTTGAAAAAGCACAGAGTTAGAAGACTGTCAGGGACAAAATCAATGTCCCTAGATCATAAAGAACATACATGAAGGAGAGTAAGGTTTATAAGAAGACTGGAAAAGTAGAAAGGGTCCATATGGTGACGGGCTTTAAAAGCCAAAGAGAATATTTTTAATTTGATCTTGAATGTACCAGAGAGTCATTGATGTTTACTGAATAAGTGAGTGACATGATGAGATGTGAGCTTAAAGAATATCATTTTAATAGCTAAATGGAGTATGGAATAGAGTAGGTGAATATTAAGGCATGGAGACCAATCAGCCAGCTTTTCCAATAGTCCAACAATGAGGTCCTGCTCCAAGTAGGTAGTAATATCAGAGGACAGAAGGAGGTGTATATGAAAGATGTTACTAACGTAGAATCAAAACCAGTTTGGAAGTAAGAGGAATTAGCTTTTATTCCTGACTACCGCTCTACCAAACAGTGGGAACTCAAGTATGACATTTTGCCCCTCTCTGCCTCCATTTCCTCATATATAAAATGAGTTGATGGAACCAGATCTATAACATGTTCCAGTCCTAGCATTCTTTAATCCTCTGAACTTTTAAGAGAGTTGAATATTTTTCCTTAATTTACTATTCAAATCCTTTGGCCTCTCTATTCTCTTACTTACGTTATTCCTTCACTGTCATTTGTCTTATTGTCAGTTATTTTAAGAGCTCCAGTGTATTTTTTTCCTCCTGCCCATCACTCATATGCTGAACTTTCTTCCTTTTTGCTGAATTTGTAAGTGGCTGTGCAGAAAGAGTATCTGGTAGGAGAAGAACAGATTGATGACTTGCCTACCATTCATTTGGCAGGTGAATATCATCTTGCTCAACTGTCTATGGACTCTGCTACAGAGCCGGGGCAGAGAGCCAGTTCCCTCAGGAGGGAAAGCAAAATCTGCTACAATTAGTGTTAACTCATGGCCATAGGTCAGTTTCCCAGGAACAATGACCCTGCATGTCCCAATTTGGCTTTTGAGAGCATGTCCACATTGTCAGGCAAGTCTCCTCTATGACCAGGCTGACTGTAGTCATTTGCATCCCTCTATTGTTGGGAAACCCATCCCTTTCAGATGAGTTTTGTGGAGGGAGGCTGATGCAGTAAACTCTAAGATAGCTGAAATGTTTTCCCTCAATGAGACTAATGTTGCAGGAGTCTATAAAGATGCATAGTAATCGATGGGCCCCTGGTGGATGAAGTTTAAATAATGATTGAGTCCCCTGATTGCTTTTAGGAGCGGACATCCCATCATTCACAACACACAAGTGAATCTATGCTCTGGCAAGGCCTTACTAATGGTCAGGTACAGAGAATGAGAACATTTCACTTGGAGCAGGCCCAGACTGTAAATGAGGGCACGATGAAAGAATTTGATCAATGGTAGGGATAGTTCACAAAGTTCTAAATTCCTGATCCTCAGAGAAACGCGTCCAGCCATGGCTATAAGACTCAGAAGCCATAGAGCCATAAAGGAATGTTTCACCTGTGTCCAAAGGATTTCTATGGAATGTTAATAGGGGAAAAGGGCAAAAAGGATAAGCTAAGTAATAGAATCACAGCTGATAAGTATCAGTAATAGGATGGCATTAGGTTACTACCAAGGGGGGATTTGAACGTGAGTGAAGTCTGACAGCCAGATTTCCATTTCCTAGTACTAAGGAAATCTCCCAGAAAAACCCATCCTAACTCAGTGAAGCAGGAAGCAAGAAGAATGCCAACAGCCTCAGCCTAGAAGAATGTTCATGCCTACACAATGCATCTCAGTGTTAGCTGAAGCCTTCTCCTTATTGTGAATAAAAAGGCACTAAAAATAATGAGCTGACCTCCATTTAAAAATAAAAAAGGTCTTTGACTCAAACTTTAGACTCACTGCTGTCCATGCGACTTGAAAAGACTGAAATGAAGCCAACGAATGGCCCCAGAAAGAGGGGATGCTAGATGCAGTGAGCAAAGAAATGGCCTTGGAGTCAGAATAGACCTAGGTTCAAGTCCTACTTCAGACACTTATTAGCTGGGTAATCCAGAACAAGTTCTATAATTTTTCTTGGCCTTACTTTCACATTATTACACTGTTCTTAAGCTTTACTAAAAAATACAAGCATTAAAAATAATGACAGTGACCCCTGAAAAGGAGAGGTAGACAAAATATAAAGTCAATATGGAATCCTATTAATAATTTGGCCCTATCAGGAGAGAATGCTGAAGGTTAGAAGTCAAAATCAACAACACTCGTTTTAAAAGAGCAGCACAAAAAGAGGAGGAAGAAAAATAAAGGAGAAAAAGATGAAGAGGAGAAAGGAGGAAGAGGAGGAAGAAGAAAAGGAAAAGGAAAGGGAGGAAAACTAAGAGTAGTAGTCATCATCCAGGGAAAGTTCATTTATATCAAGGGTCCTAATACACTATCCTTTAACAACTATAATAGTCTGTTTATTGCTAATTGGCATGAATAAACTACCTGTTGAGCAGCTTTGGAAATTTAAATAATCATATAAATTCTAATATCAGGAAGTTGATGTGCTACCAGTACAGGTTTCACAGACTAAAATATTCAAATCTTCAAAAGTAATAATTTTAGTAACAACCTTCATTTTGATTAAAGTGAAAATGAGATATTTTAGAAATAAGATATCTCTCACCAGAAGGCACGAGAACGATTCAATTAATGCAAGGTGTGTACAAATAGCTTCTAGGTTCTTTCCTTGCCTTTCCTCAAAACAGGAAAAGTTTTGTTTGTGAACATTAGGCATAGTTTTCTTTTGCTTACTGACCAAATTTTCTAATCCACAATTCTCTCTTTCCCCAAATTTCCACACTAAAGTAACATTATTGTTCCTTTCTTCTTTTCAACACCTACCCCCTCATCCTTAATCCAATAAATGTTTTTATTTTGAGAACATTTTCCCACATTTCAAATATAAGGTGATCTAAAACATGTCTTGTCCTTCAAGTTGATCTTTTTGGAGAGTAGGAAGGGTAGAGAGGGGGCAGTGACCAGCCATGTGCTTAAGACATCAATGTAAGGAACTCATGATATAAGAAACATGCTCCACTGGCACAACTCAGCAACTCTTCTTTTTTTTAACCCTTACTTTCTGTCCTGGTAATAACTCTTAGGCAGAAGGGCAAGGGCTAGGCAAATGAGATTAAGGGATTAGCTCCAGGTCACACAGCTAGTGAGTGTCTGGTCAAATTTGAATTCAGGTTCTCCCAACTTGAGACCTGGCTCTCCATCACTGTGCCATCAAACTGCCCAATAACTCATCTTTAACTGGAAGTCTTAGAGAATTACTGGGTGCATTGATGGGTTGGTTAAGTGGCTTGCCCATTATCCCATGGCTACAAGAGATCAGAGTCAAGACTTCAACCTAGATCTTCTCGACTTCCAGGTCATCCCTTTATTCATTCCCACTATACTACACTGCCTCTTCAAACTCTTCCTAAACCAAATGAAACCACCCCTTTCAAATAAAAATAGTTGAAATGATTGCTTCAAATCATTTACCTTCAGTTGCCATATTGGAAAGATCAGGATATATAATGGAAGAAAATTTTGTGCTATGTCTTTGTTTCTCACTAAAAATGAAGTTAAGCTTAATTATCTCTTTTTTGGACAAGGTGAGTAATTTTATTAGCATAGGGTGCTCCTAAGGAGAAAACTCCAACTCATGTGGATCAAAACCTTCTTTGTAACTTAAGCAGAGTTGATTTGGGACACTTGGAAATTAAGTGACTTATCCAAGGTCACATAGTCAGTGAGGTTTTCCTGACATCTCCCAACTCCAGAAATTTTCACCAGTCATCATCCTCATGACTAGAACTCTCTCCCTCCTCATCTCTGCCTCCTGATTTCCCTGACTTCAAGTGTCAGCCAAAATCTCATCATATGCAAGCAATCTCTCTCAGGCTTCTTCAACCTCAGAGCCTTTCCTCTGAGACCACTCCCAATTTATTCTGTCTATATCTTGTTTGTACATAGCTGTTAGCAAGTTGTCTTCCCAATTAGAATGTGGGCTCCTTAAGAGTAGAGATTTTCCCCCTTTCTTTGTATCCCTAGAATTTATCACAATGACTGGCATAGAGTAGGTGCTTAATAAGTGTTTGCTAACTTGACTCTCAGACCAGCTCCTCTGGCTGCTCCACCATAGCTTCCTTTGGTGTTTATAAAAACTAACAGCAATGGGTCTAGTTCTCATCTAATGACTAATGCAAACACTTAGGTTAGATTTAGTATTTGTCATAGTTCTATCATTCTGAAGCAAAGAAATAAAGTCAAACTCGTAGTCATCCTATTTGCCCCAGATGAGTTTAGTGCGATGTGATATTCTGATACAGAAATTAGAGGTTGGGATACCTAAGTTCAGGGTATTAAATATAAGAAAAATCTCTGTGGTAGTCAGATGTGCAAATGCAGACTGAGACATACCATTCTTCAATTTATTTCCTCCATGAATTTTTCTCTAGTATGAGCAATGTGTGTCTTCTTTCGCAACATGACAAACATGGAAATATGTATTGTATACTAACTTATATACAACATATATCATATTACCTGCCTTCTTGATGAGGTGGAAGGAATGGGAGGGAGGGGGCAAAAAACAATGAAACAGATTGTTTAGACATAAAGAAAAAAAACCCAAGAATGAATGACTGGAACCAATGATAGTGTTGTTAAAAATAGGACAGAACTCTGTCTACCGTGGGTCAGATGCATTTCTTTTTTTGTTTTTAAACCCTTGCCTTCTGACTTAGAATCAATCCTGTGTATTTGTTCCAAGGCAGAAGAGCAGTAAGGGCTAGGCCATGGGGGTTACGTGACTTGCCCAGGGTCACACAGCTGGGAAGTGTCTGAGGTCAGATTCAAACCCAAGACCTCCCATATCAAGGCCTGGCTCTCAATCCACTGAGCTACCCAGCTGCCCCCTCAGATGCAGCTCTGCCTAGAACCAAAGAGAGTAATAAGATGAACTATGCGGGACCCTTCCTACATGAGAACTTTATGAAACCTAAGAAATATTTGGATAAAGTAAGCCACTCCCTTTCACAGCTTAGATTAGTTAGGCAGAAGACCAACCAAAATCTGGTAATGTGTATGCTATAAATAGCCAAGAGAGACTTAAAGAATAGAAGGCTATACGGTCGTGTCCCATCATAACTTGTCTAAATGTCCAGTGGAAGGCACATCCCAGAGGGTGTTCCTAATGATGCCCAAGTTTGTGTTAGGATACTGACATGCTTATATATTAGGTGAGTTTATAGTGAGGGGCCAATAACTTATATTTTGGTTTTTTTTAATATGACCAAAAATAAACATTCCTATCAAATCATGCTCAAAAATCATCTCCTCTGATTTACAGGGCAGAAAAACTGCTTCATTCCACTTTCCAGGAGGAGGTGCAAACTACAGCGGGGAAGCCGTGCAGAGGTCTCTTTTGGAGTCTTTTGACCATCCTGATTCCAATGAGACTGAATGGAGGGAAAATATTGACATTGTGATGAACTGGTTCACTAAGGAAAATTTTGATTTTGTAACCCTTTACTATGGAGAACCTGACAATGTTGGGCACATGATAGGCCCCGAGACAGAAAACAGAAGAATTATTATCCAGCAAATCGATAGGACTATTGGTTACCTGGTAGAAGCCATTGAAAAGAATGGCTTGAAGAACAATCTCAATGTCATCATCACGTCAGATCATGGAATGACCACAATCAAGAAGAATCCTGACGTCACAGAGATCTTGCTGAAAAACTACATTAAATTCAGAGATTTAGTGAAGTTTGATATCCTGGACTATGGTGGGTTTGGTATGATTCTTCCCAAGCCAGGGAAAGAGGAAGAAATTTACAATGCATTGAAAAATGCACATCCTCATTTAAATGTATATAAGAAAGAAGAGTTTCCAGAACATTTCCATTTTGCAAAACACAGCCGAATTCTACCCATCTTGGTTTATGGTGATCCTGGCTACAACATTAATGGGGTAAGTTCATTCTAAAATATATGGATCTGGGGGCAGGTAGGGAGCACAGTGTTTAGAGTGCCAGGTCTGGAGCTGGAAGGTCCTGGGTTCAAATGTGGCTTTAGACACATAGCTGTGGGACTCTGGGTAAGTCACTTAAACCCAATTACCTTGCCCTTATCACTCTTCTGCCTTAGAATCAATAAAACAGAAGGAAAGGGTTTTAAAATAAATAAATAAATGAATGAATGAATTAATGAATGAATAAATAAATAAATAAATGAGTGAATGAATAAATAAATAAATAAATAAATAAATAAATGAATGAATGAATAAATAAATAAATATGAAATATATGGGTTTGGGTATGAATTGAAGATGAATAAGAATTAGTCCTTGATGCCAAAGAATTTGCCCACTAATGGGGAGAGCAGCCTAGTGTAGTGAGGAGACAATGTGGTATAGTGAAAGGAATATCTACATAGAGATGTCTGTAGGCAGCTGGAGATTTGGGCCTGGGGCTCAACAGAGAAGAGGTAAAGGCTGGAGGTGCAGGTTTGGGATTGTGCATAGGTGCTGGAGCTGAAGTCACAAGAATTAATGAGATGGCCAAGGGAGAAAATAGAGAGCCTAGAAGAGCCCCAGAGACAGAACCTTGGAGAACATCTTCAGGCAAAAGATAAGGGGCCTTTTGGCCTCAAGGTAGGATTTTCAATGAACAAATAACAAGTCTTGTGCAATTTTGCTTTATGGCCCCTGAAACTCATGCCACTAGCTTAAAGGAATCCTATTTTCAATTTTCTGTAGGAGTTCAGGAGACTCCGTGGCATGCCTTTCTGCTCTGTCACAAAGTGAGCTCTTTCTTTATACCCCTACCTCTGATTTCTAAAACACAGCCACTCTAAAGCTTCACTCCTTCCCACCTACTCTCCAAAAGCAGATTACCTCTAGACCTCTGATCCTCAATTAAATCATAATGCCTCAGCACCTCACCTTGTATATAGGAGGCATTTAATAAATGTTTGTTGAAATAAATTGAATTGAAATTTTGCTTGATAGGTTCCTTCACGAGAACAAAGGGTTGTTTTTCTCACTAGCTTGTACTAACAAGTAGGAGGGAAAATATCACCAAATAGTAGTATTTGAGGGTTTTTTTTTTTTTACTCTTACCTTCCATCTTAGACTCAATGTGGTGTATTGCTTCCAAGGCAGAAGTGGTAAGGGCTAGGCAATTGGTTTAAGTGATTTGCCCAGGGTCACCCAGCTAGGGAGTGTCTGAGACCAGATTTGAACCCAGGACCTTCTGTTTCTAGGAATGGTTGTGTGTTTTATGAGACATGAATATGCTTGGTGAAATCTGGTTTTTACTAAACACAATATAAAATTCCCTCCAATGATACAATGATAACTAATTTGCAATGTATTAACTTAAAGAATTATCTGGCTATAATGTCACAGGACTTGGGTTCTAGTCCTACCTTAGACACCAACTACCTATGTAACTCTAGGCAAGTCCCCTGGCCCTCATTTCTTTCATATTATAAAACAATGGACCTAGAATACAAAAGAAATGGATTCAAATTCACCCTCAGACACTTACTAGCTCTGTGACTGGACAAGTCACTTAACATCTCTATAAAATTAGGGTGCTGAACTATATGACTTTCCAGGTTATTTCTAACTTAAAATCTAAAAGCTTATGACTGGTCAATGACAAGATGGATAGATATATGGACATATGGATATATGGATGGGTGGGTGGATGGAAAGAAGAAAGAAAGAAAGAAAGAAAGAAAGAAAGAAAGAAAGAAAGAAAGAAAGAAAGAAAGAAAGAAAGAAAGAAAGAAAGAAAGAAGAAAGAAAGAAAGAAAGAAAGAAAGAAAGAAAGAAAGAAAGAAAAGAAAGAAAGAAAGAAAGAAGAAGAAAGAAAGAAAGAAAGAAAGAAAGAAAGAAAGAAAGAAAAGAGAGAGAAGAAAGAAAGAGAGAGAAAGAAAGAGAGAGAAAGAAGAGAGAGAGAGAGAGAGAGAAAGAGAGAAGAGAGAGAAGAGAGAGAAAGAGAGAAAGAGAGAAAGAGAGAAAGAGAGAGAAAGAGAGAAAGAAAGAAAGAGAAGAAAGAAAGAAGAAAGAAAGAAAGAAAGAAAGAAAGAAAAGAAAGAAAGAAAGAAAGAAAGAAAGAAAGAAAGAAAGAAAGAAAGAAAGAAAGAAAGAAGAAAGAAAGAAAGAAAGAAAGAAAGAAAGAAAGAAAGAGAGAGAAAGAAAGAGAGAGAGAGAGAGAGAGAAAGAGAGAAGAGAGAGAAAGAGAGAAAGAGAGAAAGAGAGAAAGAGAGAAAGAGAGAAAGAGAGAAAGAGAAAGAAAGAAAGAAAGAAAGAAAGAAAGAAAGAAAGAAAGAAAGAAAGAAAGAAAGAAAGAAAGAAAGAAAGAAAGAAAGAAAGAAAGAAAGAAAGAAAGAAAGAAAGAAAGAAGAAAGAAAGAAAGAAAGAAAGAAAGAAAGAAAGAAAGGTAGACAGACCAATTGATCAATAGACAGACACAGGTAAGCAGGCATTCAGACATACAGATAGGCAGACAGGCAGGCAGGCAGATAGATAGATAGAGAGAGAGAGAGAGAGAGAGAGAGAGAGAGAGAGAGAGAGAGAGAGAGAGAGAGAGATAAAGGTTATGTAAACTCTTAAGAGCAGAGATTATTTTTATCTTTGTCTTTGTACTCAGTGTCACAGTACCTGGCCCACAATAAGAATTTAATAAATGATTACTGATTGAGAGATGGTCACCCAGTCTATATATGTCAGAGGCAGAGGTTTGTATCTAGGTCTTTCTTATGCCAAGACAGACTTTTTATCCACTGTAACCACACTGCTTCTCTTGGCTAATTTATGCCAGAAACAAAAGAATAAACAGAGCTATGTTAAAACAAAAATATGAAATCAACTTTTGTTGCTAATGTATATGTACATATGTTATGACTATATCTAAATATGATTCTCTGGACTTCCCTTTCCTTATCTATAACAAGAAGGGCTTGGGCTAAATGGTCTCTAATATCCTTCTCTGTCCTTAATCCTAGGATTCTAAAATTCAGTGATTCTCAGAAATAACAGCTCATTTTTATAGAGTGCTTTATATTACAAAATTTATTATTGCATCTCGTTTGAGCTTCATAAAAACCCTAAGGCAGAGACAGTCTGGTTATCCCCATTTTACAGATATGGAAACTGAGACTGAGAGATTCTATTATTTTCCCAGGACCACACAGCTAGTAAGTTTCTGAAGTAGGATTCTAATACAGGTCTCTCTAATACACATCCAGTACACTATTCACTCCCCAGACATCCAACTAACTGCCCTTGCAAAATGCACTTCATATTTACCATTTTTCTGAAATGAAGTATTTCAAAAGTGAGCTTACATTTACCTTCCTTGATGACTCTCCCTTGTACTACAGAGGATTAATTCACAGATAACCTAAAGATATATTATATTAACCTAAAGAACTCTTGCCCACTGATCTAGATGTGAAGCAAATATTGAGGCTGTTTTTATGACCAAGAGATGTCCATGAACCTGTATGATGATTGCCAGAATTGAGAAGACATTTAATGGTGAAGCTATTGCTTGGTGGTGATGGTGGAAATATGCCCAGTGTTCAATGATGCATTCTAGAAGGCACTTTTGAATTTCATAAGTTGTCGTCATTTTAATACTATTCTTGATGATGTTCTGGGTCTGTGAAGCCGTGATATTTAGCAGTCATTTAGCTAGTTTATAGACCCAGTTAATTACACTTCTAAATAATCACAAGAATTATGTCATCCACTGTTACCTATAATCATAGAAGGGCATGGTAAATTATTTTTAAATTGTAGAATGATAGGTTTAGAGGTGAAAGGAACACTAAAGACCTTCTAGTCTAACTCCCTCATTTTACAGATAGAAAAAAAGAGACCTGAAGGAGTGAAGTGTCTTTTCCAAGGATATGAACCCAGATCTTCTGATTACAAACCCTGTGTTCTTTCCACTGTCCCACAGAGTAAATAAGATTGACCAAGATACTTGGCAAAATGAACTATTCTCAAGGGCAGCTGGGTTGCTCAGTAAATTGAGCCAGGCCCAGAGACAGGAGGTCCAGAGATCCCAAATCTGGCCTTGGACATTTCTTAGCTGTGTGACCCTGGGCAAGTCACTTGACTCCCATTGCCTAGCCCTTACCACTCTTCTGCCTTAGAACCAATACACAGTATTGATTCCAAGATGGAAGGTAAGGGTTTAAAAAAAAGAATCAACCTCACATCTCTGAGCCTGGCTCTCAATCCACTGAACTATCCAGCTGCTCCCCACAGTATTGATTCTAAGACAGAAGGTAAGGGTTTTTGAAAAAATAGAGTATTCTGATTCATGTAATTTTCTGGTTAGCTAATGATTAGGCTGAAAATACCTTCTTTTCATGCTTTCTTTTTTTATTTAACCCTTACCTTCTGTCTTGAAATCAATATGGTGTATTGGTTCCAAGGCAGAAGAGTGGTAAGGGCTAGGCAATGGGGGTTAAATGACTTGCCCAGGGTCACACAGCTGGGAAGTGTCTGAGGCCAGATTTGAACTGTCTCTAGGCCTGGTTCTCAATCCACTGAGCTACCCAGCTGCCCCCCCTTTTCACTCTTTCTTGATAAAAAATATTTCTAAATATTTGTGACTTACTTACATATAGGATAAATAATTTTGTCCTTTCTTGAGTACTAAAGATCTCATATCAATGGTGTCAAAACCACTGAAAGCATTAATTTTTATGTAATGGACCATAGATATAAAAGTTAAGAGATTAGGTCAAATCCAATTAAACCTTAAAGACCAATTTATTTTTTTAGTGTGATTTTTTTTCTTTTTCTAAATAGTGAAGCACGTTTTTAAATTCTACTCAATTGATGATTTGGGTTAGTAAGGTCTTGGATAGTCAAAGTTTTATTGTACAGTCCAAGAACCATTCTTGTTTCATTCAAGAAGTAGCCTTTAAAATTTCTTTAGAAATGGAGAAAATCTTTGCAGAGAATACCTTCTCTTTCAAGGACTTTTCAAAAGAATCAACTTTTTTGTGTTTTATACTGAGATATTCCACCACAAGTTCCTTTTAACAACAATAACAAGTATTTATTAAATGTTTGCTGTGTTCCAGGTACAGTACTAGAAACTGGGTAATACAAAGCCAAAAAATATAATCTAATAGACCCTTCTGTCAAGGAATTCTATTGGAAGGTAGTAAGGGTCCAAGCAAGAACATTATGTACCAAAAAATGTTCATTCAAAATACATACAAAGTAATTTCCAGCAAGAATGTGTTCATCTATACTTTAAAGATGATCCAATAATCATGGAACCATAAGATAAGAAGAATTCATAAGTCAGAGTAGTAAAGATGCAATTCCATGTCACAAAGAGATTACTGATGCAAAGTAAGAAAAAGTAGATTTGGGGCTTTCTTTGAATTATCAGGACTACCCCTAAAGCACAGATTAATTGATTGTGTTTGAGCTGTGTCATACCAGGTCTGCTTTTTGTTTTGTTTTTGAATCCCCAATATATAGTACCATGCCTTCCACAGAATAGTTGCCAAAAATAGCCACCAAATAATCTATGGTTTGGTTTGCATAGACCAAGTCTTTCCATATTGAACCAGATTTTTTGTTACAAAGTACAGAGCATTTATTTTCAGGACAGTTAAAAATGTATTAATTCTGAGAAGAATTTAGAAAATTATGATTTAGATTGCTCACTAATGTGCCTAAAAAGGGCTGAGGGAGATGAAATAGAACAAACATGAATGCCTGTCCTAAGCAGCAATTCTTGCCTGAAACTACAGGAAGCATACATTATCTCCCTAATTCCTTTAGCCTTTTCTTATAGATATGTGCTCTTTACTTTCTATCCCAAAATTATAGAGATTTTTGTTTCTGGATCCCAAAAAAGAGATTGTTTTTCTGGATATATCTCTGTGTTTCAGAGGAAGGAAGTTGTTATAGTTTAAGTTTGCAAAGATCTTAATGGTGCTCAAAAGTTCTAAAGTAATACACAAACACCACAGATTAATGATAATATGCTTCCATTTCATAGAATTATAGCCTTTACTGACTCTTTCCTAGCGTTTTATATTATATGTCAACAAAGGAGATCATGGTTTTGATAATGCAGACATGGACATGAAAACCATATTCAGAGCATTTGGACCAGATTTCAAGAAGAATCATTTGGCAGAGCCTTTTGACAGCATCCACATTTACCCACTTATGTGCAAACTCCTGGGAGTGACACCAGAACCTCACAATGGATCTCTGACAGTTACAAAGGACATGCTTGCGGACACTTTCGATCAGGAGTCAGGTGAGATACAAAAGCAATAGCCCAGTGAATCTGCAGAAAATCTACTTTTTAAAACAAATAAGTTTCCTAATGGTTCTCCAGGATGACAGTGGTCCTTAAACTCATAATCCCTCCATGTGCCATTAGAGCTTGAGAGTTGTTTTTGTAGGGGACATCTTTTAAAACAAGAAGCCAAGGAATAATCCTTATCTATGCCCCTGATCCGTAGGGAGTTATAGAGAAAGTTAGACTTCTCCATGATTCCTCTTCTGAAAAATCCATCTGCCTCCTGACAAATTCATGTGTCCAAAGTTTGGTAGTTGCTCAACATAATTAAAGAGTAATTCTTTGAGATAAAAGCCGGAGCTTCATAATTTTGTTCATTACTGAGAAGCAGAGCTCTGTAAATCCCTAACTTAGCCTGACTTCTGAGCAGAGATCTTCGGGTGATTTAAAAGAATCAAGCAATATTCTTCCTACATGAGTAATATCTCCCTTGAATAGACACTACCAGGTTATTTTACACAGTAGACTAGTTATTTCCTCCCATTCAAGAGACATGTCCTATAAAAATCCTACCACAATGTGTAGCTTTGTGATAGCACATAATAAGGAACAAAGAGGGAAATTCTCATTTCTTATAGAGTAGATTTTGCTTAGATTTAGAGAAAATAATATAACTGGATATGACTCTTTCCTGGGGCCCCTGAAAAAAGGAACAAATGTTTCACAAACTAACAAAAAAAAAACACTTTTCAGATTTGATAACAGGAGATGAAACTCAGAGGACAGCTACTTTGCAAAAAGTCGCTATTGGCTTAAGTGTTGCTACCGGAATTCTGGTCATTGTATTTGTCTCTGCTGTCGGGTACACTGCTGTTAGTCGAAAAAAGGGGTAAGTGGTCTTTACACTGGTCATGTTTCATTGTTACTATCAATACAACAGTTTCATTCAAGGGAGGCATATTTGGTATGATGGAAATGGCAATGGCTCTGTTGTCAAAGGATCTGAGTTCATATCTTGCCACTAATGTGACAAGTCACCTGTGTGACCTTTAAAAATCACTTAACCTCCCTGGGCCTTAGGTTCTTCATTTATAAAATGAGGTTGTGGGACTTAATGGCCTCTGATATCTGTCCTAGATTTATTTATATTCCTATGACTACTGATGAACATGAGTACTTTGATAATATGCATGGCAAAACTATTTCCAACAACTAAACCAATATTTTAACACTATTATTCATCAACAAACATTTACTAAACATCTATTCACTTCACATCTTAGAAGTTATGAATGTGTGTTACCATGTTCCCTTTTAAGCAGTCTTCATCACTGTTGCACCACTGCTGCCTGTGGCACTATAAATTGTCTAAAAAGTTGGAACTTTACTTAACCTTAAATTCCATTTCAAAATCCACATTTCAAGTAATTTATATTTGAACTATAAAAGTTCACTCTATACTGAAGCATGACCTAAAATGTCTCCAACCCCTAAAGCAACATCTGAGAAAGAAATCAATTAGTCATTTTCTATAGAAACCATTAGCCAAAGGAGAGATAAAGGAAAAGTTCAATTTACTGATTCAACCTCCATGCCTATGGCATAATTTTGGAAAAAGCAGTCTTTTCATACTGTTAACACATTGAATTTTTAATGAAATAAAGCCTTGAATACTAACGTTAAATCTTGAGTGCAACACATATGTACCTCATATCAGATATGGTGTAATCATCTCTTCTATATAAATATTACTTTGGATTTGAGAAATGGGAGGGAAACCAGTGGCCCAACTTTTACTTTCAACTGAACCCACTGGACCTACGAGGGTCCCTTAGAAGTTATCTTTTTTTTCCAAAATTTTTTCTATTATTTCATATTTTACAAAACCAAACAAACATTTCCATGTACAAAAAAGAAGACAGTACACAAATCTCCTATATGTTTAACTTACTTGTCTTCACATCTACATAATAAATTCTGTCCACAAGTGTTCTATTCCCATCCTCCCTATATCTCAAAGGATATTATCAGGGAAGCCAACATGTTCATGTAAATTATCTTTCATGTTTTATCTTTCTGTTCACTTTCTGGAGGGAATGTTCACAGTTTATCCTTCCAGCATTAGTTCTGTGGCTGAATATAATGTTCTTCTGGTTCTACTCATTTCACTATTCACTATCTCATATAGTTCCTTCCATGTTTTTTAAAATATCAGTCCATTCATTTCCCATGGTATAATAATATTCCATCACAATTATATATCACAATTTGTTCAGCCATTCCCTAGTTGATGGGCATCCCCTCAGTTTCTAATTCTTTGCCACCACAGAGTTGCTATAAATATTTTGGAACATAGAGGTTCTTTTCCTCTTTCTCTGATCTCCTTGGAAAATAAACCCAGCAATTGTATTGTAGGTCTAAGGATATTCAAATTTTTATAACTCTCTGGGTATAATTCCAAATTGCTCTCCAAAATGGTAGGATCAGTTCACAGCTCCACCAACTGCGCATTAGTGTCCCCATTTTTCCACATCCCCCCCTAACATTCTTCATTTAGTCCTTTTGTCATTTTAACCAATCTGGTGAGCATGAGGTAATGTCAGAGTTGTTTTTGGTTTGCAGTAATGATTTAGAGCATTTTTTCATGTACCTATATATGGCTTTGATTTTTTCATCTTAAAATTGTCTCTTCACGTCACTTATCAATAGGGGATGGATTTTATTCTTATAAATTTGACAAAGTTCACTATATATTTTAGATGTGAGACCTAGATATGAGACTTCTGAGAGGTTATCCATAAAAATTTCCCCCCAATTTTCTGTTTTCTTCTAATCTTGGCAGAGTTTATTTGTAGAAAAACTTTTCAATTAAATGTATTAAAAACTATCCATTTTACATTTTATAGTGCTCTCCATCTTTTGACTCAAATTCCTCTTATCAATAAATCTGATAGGTAGTATATTCCCTGTTCCTCAAATTTACGTATGGTATCTCCTTTTATGTCTATCATGTATTCATTTTTATCTTAGTGAATGGTATATTAGTCTATACATTGTTTCTGCCAAACTACTTTTCATTTATCCAAGCAATTTTTACCAAATTGATTTTATCCCAAAAACCTGGATCTGTGGTTTTGTCAAATACTGAATTACTATAATCATTTACTGCTATATGTTCTGTTCCACTGATTTATCTATTTCCTAGCCAGTATCAGAGTTTTGATAATTATTGCTTTATAATACAATTTAAAATCTTTTACTGCTAGATTTCCTTTACATTTTAAATTCCTTTGATATCCTTGATCTTTTATCCTTCCAATGAATTTTTTTCAGCTCAATAATTTTTTGATAAATGGTATGGATTTGAATAAGTAGATTCATTTGGGTAGGATTGCCATTTTAATTATATTGGCTGTACCCCTCCATGAACAATTAATATTTTTCTATTTAGATCCAACTTTTATGTAAAATGTATTTAATAATTATGTTCATGTAGTTCCTAGGTTTGTTTCAGTATATTCCCACTCTTTTTATTATATAAAACCATGTTTTATTCTGTAGTTATTTTTAATGGAGTATCTCTAGCTATTCTTGCAGGGCTGACTTTGTCAGTAATATATAAATACCAATTTGGGTGGATTAATTTCATAATCTGCTACTTTGCTAAAACTGAGTCAACTTTTTAGCTGAATTTCTGGAATTTTCTATCTCATGTCATCAGCAAATAGTGATAGTTTATTTCTTTTCCCATTAAGATTTTAATTTTTTCTTCTTATTGCTATTGCTAGCATTTCTGCTACTGTTAAGTAATATTGGTGATAATGGGCATCTTTGTTTCACTCCTGATCTTTTTGAGAAGGCTTTTAGCTTCTCACTACAAATAATCCTTGCTGATAGTTTGATTGGTACTATAAAAAATGAGACTTGGGAGACATTTCTCAGCAAAGATCTAGCTTTATTTTGAGCAGAGAAATCACAGGGTCAGAGGTCTGCAGGTTTCCCCCAGTTCAAAACCTGGGACGTCAAGTTGTAAAATATACACTTTTATAGTTAAATATGTTTCCAAACCCCCTTTATTTCTGAAAAATTCCCAACCCCCACAAGAGATGACATTCTGGTCCCTGTAACTTCTTCCATGAATTGGTTTGATACAAGTACATTATAAAATGGATTCACACACCTAGAATTAACATAGCTCACTTGTGATTAATATGGTAACACATATAGTCAAAATCATAACTCGAGTACTATCCTGGGACAACATTCTGGTTATATACATAGGCTCTTGCCTCAGACTATAATCACAGTTACAAGATATCAATATAAAGAGATTTTTGAGCTAATACAAATGAGCTGCTTAAATTTCCCACTTTGGCCTTCCCCAGATAAATCTGAGAGTGGGCCAATACAATCTCAATGCATAGAGGGCACTCCTCTATGGGTGACACATGAACCAGAGAGGGCATTCCCCTACTGAGGCGCATGGACGACAATTGAAGAGATAAGAAAATGAAAAGTCAGAGGTCATTGGAGATGCTGGCATGCTAGTTTAACATTGGTGATTTGATGTGATGGCAATATTCTTTTCTTGAAGGCTGTCCATAGGCAGTAGCTGCAGAAAGCTATCTCAAACAATTGTTATAGTTAGTAGGATCAGACTCAAGTCCAAATATTCACCTCTGGATTCAGGAGTTTTTCCTTGGTAGTTCCATGGTCCCAGTTTGGTCACTTTGTAGTGTAGTAGAAGGTGGTACAGCTGAAAACAAAGTTACGCAAATGATATGCTATGTAGTCTATTCTGTCATTTCAAGGGAATAGGATCCGTTTTCCTGGTATGAATTATACAATGGATAACAGTGAGGGCCTTGGGAAGGTTGGAAATACTCAGGAATCATATGAGTTAACAATGACATTTTCTAAGCTAGTATTTCAAATGCCCTGAATACAGATTTTTGAGAACTAATCTGAGGTCCCCTTAAAATGTTTGGCTTTAAAGATATAAAAACTGCCCAAGAAGATACTCTGATGACTCAGATTTGGGTCATGCCTGATTGGATAGGAAATTTCTTCTGCCCCACATTGTCCTGAGTAAATGCCTGAGAGGTATCTTTTTACTTCCCATTTTTTCAGTTCCTCAAACATACATACACACACACACAACCTCTGACAGCACACTGGGGGTAAAATATGACAGGAGTAGTATTAAAGAACATTATTTTTAAATGAAACTTGAAATCAGATTCCCCCTTGTAGGGAAAAAAATACACAGACAAGGACAGAATAGAAACACTATAGGATTTGATCTTCACACATACAGAAACAAAGTCAGAAAATGTATAGCAGAGAGAGCTTTAAGGTGAGGTAGATCCTTGTAGAGAAAAAAAAGTGCTTCAAAGTATGCCACTTGCAAAAGAAGGGACTTTGGACTTCCTTATTGAGTTTGCTATATGAGAAGGAAGAAAGGAAATACAAAATAAGTTTCTCACTTAATCTCAGGCAGAAGGTAGGGAGAGGTATAGGAATGATAAATGTGGTTCAGTCTGGCTCAAGGTTGACTTATTTTGACAACTCAGTCAGGATGGAGATCTACCTGGATCTTCCCCAAGTCACTCCCCCAACCATTATCCAGGAAATGATAGGAGCCATCTATTGTTTTGCTGATGTCCTGATTGGTGGTCCAATAGCCTCATAACAATCATGCCTGAAAGGAAGAATCTCATTAGTATTTTACAATAAAATTCTCAATATTTTCTCAAATAGCAAAGTCTTATTGGTAAAAGGAGGAAATAACAGATTCAAACATTATATGATTCTAACCTCTACACAAAATAGCAATGCAGCTGTCAGAGATCACAATCACTCACCAAATCTCATCTTTTAGGCCAACATGCAAAAAAAAAGAAAAAAGAAAAAAGAAGAAGAAGTAGCAGAGGTTCCTCCATAAGGGAGACAGGAACCACAGGTTTCGACATAGGGCAGCAGCAGCAATTTGCATGTAAAAAATGGTCAAAAAGTGAAGTAAAAGCAACTTCCAAAGGAGTTAGATGAAAAGAAATGACAAATCCAAACAAAGAAATAACACATGAGTGTGAAAGACATCCCAAACTACTGAAGAATCCAAGTGGTAAGGAAGCAATTATCAATCTCTCCATTTAAAATAGAATAACTTATAGAACAGAATAGAATACAATAGAATAACTTATAGAGATGACCAATATTGGATTTTTAACTTCAAGGCTAGACTGTTCAAACAGGTTTTCCCCTTCATGGAACAAATTCTACCACATTAAGAAACTGTATTAACTTTTCATTTAAATATCTTCATGTGATGAGATTCACATCCATTCTCTTTACAATTTCCTTTATTAGAATGCTAAAATGTTTGATATAAAAGAGTAATAGAAGCTTGATGGAGCTCTAGTCAGACTTGTAGCAATAGTTTGGGTGAATTTATAACATTGCAGTATACAATTCAGAAGTCTCTCAAGTTCAAAGACAATTAACAGAAAAACTTACTTCTAAGTACATCAGACAACATACTAAAAGTAAAATAAAAGAGAATTTATACAAAATTTTAAATAGAGTGGCATTTTAAAATCTCCAGAATGGAACTTCACAGACAATAGCATGAACAATTATTTTCTCAATTAAAAGACAAAGGAATCATGAGAAGTTTTTAGAATAAAGTTTCTGTTCAAAGATTTAGTTTTTAAACAGTACCTTGCAACAAGGAGGTGATTTCAGGTACTAAACTTTTTAGTACATTTTTTGAAATTTAACTCTGACAAGAATTTAACAGAGGATCGAACATTTTGGGCATCACCCTGAAAACTCTCTCAAATATTAATTCACTTCTTCCAAGATTCAATCCATTAATTATGTTTAACAATATTAAAACCCTTTGAGTATTATAGTTATTATTATAGTTATCACAATGTTGATAGATTTTTACATTTCAATTAACCTTTCATCATTAACTTATAATGATTTGCTTGATTTAAGGTCATCAATGCACATGAGATTCTTGAACCTTATATAACTGAGAAGTTATCAGAGAACACAATTTTTCCTGTCAACCAGGTAGATTTTAGGATTATTACTGGAATACTTTCACCAGAGTTCACAGAATCACAGATATTTCTGTAATTCTATAATGTCGCAAATACTGAATTATGATTTCCATATTCAGACCCTGTAAGTTTTCTACATTTCAAATTTCAAATAGTAAGAGCACAATTTAAAATTGAGATTTATCGCTTTCAAAGTTGTTCAATTCTCCTAGCTTAGAATTATTAACCTTTAACATAAACACTCATCATTTTGAAATGGGCCTAACTTAGATATTTCAAATTAAATTTATTAAATTTTAAATTCTAATTAAAGCATTTCTCTGTCATATACATGGTTTCTGATTAGTTCAATTTCTTTCTTTTGTCTCAGTCCTATTTCAATGTGGCCAGCATTGATGGGAAAGGCAATGCATATATATATGTATGTACATGTATATTTTAACAATAGTAAAAGTTGTATTATCCACAATTTCTTCTCCTCAGCTGATCAGACTGAGGGTAGAGGTACGAGCTAAAGTAAAGCTTGAAAGCATCTACTAATATACAGATAGTACAAATAAACAATGAAAATGAAAACAATGGAGTATCCTCCTTACTTTCTACAAAGGGAAAAAGTAAATTCTAAATTCTATGTCCCTAACTGATTTTTTTCCCTAAGGCTAATCCTTTGAATATTATTATTGGTGTTTGGGTGTAAAATTCTTAAGCATAGTCCCCAGAGATTCTATTGTTCACTATACCCAATTCTTTAATTAGCAAGCTTCTTAAAAAACTTTGTACATATTTTCACTCAAGAGTTTTAACCTTTGTCATGCCAGGCTGAATAGGAAGCAAGCCATGCACCCATGCTTATAGCAATTTCCCAATTGGCTGTCTGGTAGAATAGACTCAAATTTATAGCCTACATAACTAGTCTAAGAATTTATCTTGCAAATAAACAAAACAGGGAGAAAGCAAATTCAGTATCTGTAGATTCAGGTGTCTGTGACTGTGGCTGATGGGAATCTTAACTGATCCTGTATAATCAAAAAACATTTAGTATTAGTATAAGTGTTTTCCAGCAGAATGAAGGCTCTCTTGGCCAAAAACCTATGTGTACACCCCAAGATACCGAAATTTTTTCTAGGGAAAAAAAAAAAGAAAATCAACTGTAAAGGCACAAATAGACCTAAAACAGGACAAACATGAAAACAGACAACATAGCTGTAAAGGGCCTACAAGAAGGAAAAACAGCAGGATGCTCCTAAAGGCAGAGGCTTAACTGAACCCAAAAGGGGAGGGATTGAAGCAGAAGAAAGTGTTCCTGGAGGCTCACCTGAGAATCCCAGGCTAGAATCCAGGTTCCAATCCTGGTAGGGTGCCTATTATTAAAAAAGGAGGTAGAGAAGACCCTGCTGGGCAAAGATCTGGCTTTCTTGTGAGCAGAAAAATCACAAGGTCTCCAGGTTTCCCCCCAGTTCATACTTTTATAGTTTCATGTCTGTCCCCAATCCCCTTTCTTTCTGAGAAATCCTCAACTCCCACAAAAGGTCTCCCTCTGAGACTATTTCAGGTCTTCTGGTCTCCATGAACTTTGGATGACCTTCTGGTCCCTGTAACTTCTTACATGAATTTATTTGATAAACTGAATTCACATACCTAGTATTAACATAGTAACTAACTTGTGATTAATATAACAGACACACTTAAGATTAGAACTAAGGTTCTATCCTGGACTACATTCTTCATCTGGTTACATACACAGGACTGGACTATATTCTTACTACAAATCACAATTACAAGGTAGCAAACTAAAAGGATTTTCAAGCTAATACAATGGGGGTGGGGGGGAGGAAGGGCTGCTTAATTAAATTTCCTTCTTATACTTCATATCATTTTTAATCCATTTATGCCTATGCCTTCCAGTGATTTGAATAGGAATGAGTGCTATATTTTGTCAAAGGCTTTTTCTATATCTATTGATATAATCATATGGATTTTATTACTTTTGTTACTGGTGGTATGTTGATAGTTTTCCTTATATTAAACCATCCCTGTATTCCTGGTATAAAATCCTGTTTGGTCACAATGTAATATCTTGGTGACATATTGTGTAGTCTCCTAACTAGTATTTTATTTGGGATTTTTGTATCCATATTCATTCCTGAGATTGGTCTAATTTTTCTTTCTCTGTTTTTGCTCTTCCTGGTTTAGGTATCAGCACCATAGTTGTTTCATAAAAGATGTTGGGTAAAACTCCTTTACCTGTTATTTCAAATAATTTGTTTAATGTTGGAATTAGTTGACCCTTAAGTGTTTGGTAGAATTCACTTGTAAATACATCTGGCCCTGATGTTTTTTACTTAGAAAGTTCATTTATACCTCATTTCAATTTTTTTAAACAGATTTATTTAGGTATTCTATTTCTTGCTCTGATAGTCTAGGCAGATTTTCTGTTAGTATTCTATATCTCTTTCATAGTTATATTTATCATATTATGAGCAGAATAACTTCTAATCATTGCTTTAATTTTATCTTCATTGGTGGCATATTCACCCTTTTCATTTTTAATGCTAGTGATTTGGTTTTCTTCTTTCATTAGATTAACCAATGGTTTAGCAAAAATTTTTTTTTCATAAAACCAACTCCTAGATTTATTAATCCAATGGTTTTCTTACATTCAATCTTATTGATCTCATCTTTTAGTATTTCTAATCTGATATTTAATTGAAGATTTTTAATTTGTTCTTTTTCTAGTTTTTTTAATTCCAAATTCATTTAGCTTTTCTATTTTATTAATATAAACATCAAGAGATATATAATTTTCCTGATTGTTGCTTTTGCTGTATCTCGTAAGTTTTAGCATGTCTCATTATTATCATTCTCTTTAATGAAATTATTGTTTCAATAATTTTTTTAACTCATTCATTAGGTTATTTAGGTTATTTCATTATTTAGATTAGGTTATTTAGTCTCCAATTAATTTTTACTTTCTTTTCATGGTCCCTTATTAAATATAATTTTTATTATATTATGGTCTATAAAGGTTGCATTTAAAATGTCTGCTTTTCTACATCTAAGTATAATCCTTTTGAGCCCTACTATATGGTCAATTTTTGTTAGGGTGCCCTGTAATACTGAGAAGAAAATATTCTCTTTTCTGTTCCTAGTCAGTTCTCTCCAGACGTCTATCCAACTTAATTTATCTAAGATTCTATTCATCTCCTTGACTCCTTTCTTAATTTTTGAGTAGATTTGTCTTGTTCTAATAAGAGATTAAAGTCCTACTCAATTATTGTTTTGTTATCTTTCCATCCAATTCATTTGATTTTCCCTTTAAAAATTTGAATGCTATAATACTTGGTACCTATAGATTTAAATTTGGCAATACTTCATTACCTATGGTACCTTTTAACATTAAATTTCCCTGTTTGTCTCTTTTAATTATATCCATTTTAACTTTAACTTTGTCAGGGATTATGACTGCTATTCCTGCTTTCTTTATATCAATTGAAGCATAATATATTCTACTCATTTTTATTCTCTATAAGTCTCTCATTTTTAAGTATTTTTCTTATAAACAACATATTGCCAGGTTTGGATTTTTGATCTGCTGTTTGATCTCATTCTGCTGTTTTCATTTAATATGGGTAAATTTATCCCATTCACATTCAATGTCATAATTACTAGTTATATATTTACCTCCATTGTTTTTTTCCTGTTTGTCTATTTCATCTATATCCTTCCTCAGACATCCTAGAGTCCATCCCTTATCCCCATTTCTTGATATTTACTCCTTTATGAATATTCCTACCTTTCCTTACCCCCTTTACCCTTATTTCTCTTAATATATTCTTCCTCCTCTTAGTCCCTCAGTCCTTTAAGGGACTCTCCTTTATTTGATCTTTCCTTTATCCTATTCATGTCTCTTCCTTATGCCCATCCCTTTCCCTCCTGTTACTCTGTAAGACTTTTTTTTTTAAACCTTTACCTTCCATCTTGGAGTCAATACTGTGTATTGGCTCCAAGGCAGAAGAGTGGTAAGGGCTAGGCAATGGGGGTCAAGTGATTTACCCAGGATCACACAGCTAGGAAGTGTCTGAGGCCAGATTTGAACCTAGGACCTCCCGTCTCTAGACCTGGCTCTCAATCCACTGAGCTACCCAGCTGCCCCCATCTGTAAGACTTTTACTCTTCTAATTGTATATATTGTTTTCTCTTTATCCCAGATCTGATGAAAGTAAGTTTCTAGTTCTACCAGTCTTCCACCATCACTTCCTCTTTACAGTGGCAGTTCCTCCACTTAGAAGTTATCTCTTAAGCACACAAATTCTTCCCTTACTCAGGATGCAGAGTTTAGAGGCTAAGGCCTATTACTGCTGAGTTATTATATCCTAAATGATTTCTGTCTTCATATCCAGACTAGAAATCACAACAGAGTACCTCCCCATTATTCCCAGTTTCCAGAACTAAAAGAGGCTTGAAGTCCTGTGGTATATTGTAACCAAATCAAAAGTTCCTTTATGAACAATCATATATGCTTATAACTGTTCTTTTGATACCAAATTCAACATTTGCTACATATTACATATGTTAAGATCAGAAGCAATATGCTGGAAGCAGAGGGCAGAGGGTAGAGGGCCTCTCAGGAAAGCCTCAATTCATGTCCCACCTATGACACATAATGGTTGTATGTCCATGGGCAAATTAGTAACTCTCTAAGACTACAAACTCCAGTGGGGTTATTGCTCTCCAATCACTATGGAGCTTCCACATGCACCAAAGAATTCTCCATGCTGATAAAATCTCTGATACAGATCTTTCTACTTCCTTCCCCTAAAAAAAAGCAAGACATCATGCTAAGCACTAGAAATACAAGACAATAATGAGACTGTTCCTGCCTTTGAAGCATTTACAACCCACTATCAAGGCATATACATTTTACTGTATACTCTACATGTACATATTAATTAAAGATAATTTGAGGATAAAAGCACTAACAACTGGGAATCTTCATTGATAGACTCCCTAGGGTCAAATGCAAACTTCTCTGTTTGGCATTTAAAGCCTTTCACAATCTGGCTCCAACATACTTTTCCAGTCTGTTATATATTTCTCCTTTTCACAAACCCTTTGGTCGAGCCAAACTGGACTTCTTGCTGTTCCTCAATGCAGCTGCCTTCCACACCTGGCATACACACCCTTACCTCTTAGAATGCTTTGCCTCCTTCAAAGTTCAGCTCAAATGCCACTTCCTCTATGAGGTCTTTCCTGATCCCTGGCACAGCTAATGTCTCCTATCTCCCCCTCCAAAAATAACCTTGCATTAGTTGTATATGTAATAGGGTTGAGAGCACTGAACCAGAGCACTTGTGACCCACAGGGAAAAGCCAGTCAAGTCAACAAGCATTTATTAAGTACCTACAATGTGCCAGGAACTATGCTGAGCACTGAGAATACAAAGAAAGGCAAAAAATAACCTTCTGCTCTCAAGAAACTCAAAGTCAAATGCAAACAGCTAGGTAAAAACAAGCTATACCTAGGAGAAATTGGAGCTAAATTCAAGAGAGGAGGAACTAGCATTAAGGAGATCTGGAAAAGGCTTCTTGAGAGATTTTTAGTTGGAGCTTGGAAAAAACCAGGGAAGTCAGGAAATAGCAATAAAGGAGAGTATTTCAAGAGTGAGAAAGAGTGAAAATGCAGTTAAGAAATGAAGAATCTGTGGCAAGGAACAGCTAGGAGGCCAGGGTCACAGGACTGAAGAGTACTTAGATGTAATGTTTAGGAAAGCTAGAAAGGTTGGAAGGAGCTGAGTTATGAACACCAAAGTATTTTATATTTGATACTGTAGGTAACAGGAAGCCAGTGTAATTTATTGAATAGGAAGTGGCATAGTCAGACTAGTGTTTTAAGAAGACCAATTTGACAGCTGAATGGAAAATAAATTGGAGTGAGGAAAGATTTGAAGCTGGGAGACAAATGAACAGGCTGTCATAATCATCTAGATGTGAGATGCCTGCATTTGGTTGTGGAAGTGTCACAGAAAGAGAAGTATATACAAAAGACATTATAAAGGTATGATGCACAGGATTTGTCATTGACTGGATTTGGGACTAAGAATAAAGTGTCCAGCATGACACCTAGGTGACTGGAAGGATCAAGGCATATGCTGAGCCTCTTTGATATCTTTTACATATGTTTTCTATAAATTTAAAAGTACATTTATTGTCTCTTCCAATAGAATATAAGCTCCCTGAGGGTGGAAACTATTTTTTGTCTTTGAATCCTATTACTTAGCAAGGTAGACTCTTAAATATGCTTGACACCAAGTACCAGGACTTCAGTGGATTTCAATAAACATATAGAAATACAATTATGTGTTAAAGGTTTAACTAATCTGACCCTTTTACTTTCCTCCACAGACAAAGAAGTGAAAAGCAAGAAAGCAAGAAAGATTTATCTCTGACACAGTTCTAAAACCCTGTACTTCAAAATGTGCATTTCAGAACCAAGACCCAGTCAAATCCTCTTTGCTCTGCTTAATGTATTTATTGAAGGATGTTGGATATTTTTGTTATAAATAGGAGTTATAAAATAAAATATGTGTGTGGGTTGTGAATCTTAACACAGTGTGGGTATATTAGATAACAACAATTCGAAATCTTTACTTAAAGAAAAAATGCTGAAGAAACAGAAGATGGTCTTGCTGGATAATGTAGTTTCAAACATAAACACCATAAGGAAAAAATAATTGCACTCAATTAATGTCTCTCAACCATTTTCCTAAGTAAAATTTCATATCTAAGAGTGTTATAGGACTCAAGCTATCCCTTCATCAATCTTCTACCAGCATATTAACACTTTTTTCTTCTTACAAAATAAACATATATCTTTTTCATTATTTCCCAACTATTAATAGAACTTTCTTTTGTGATAAAAAAGTATTGAAAACAGTTCCTAGTCATATTATCCCCCTGTGTTCAAAGTCCATGGCATATCACCTGATCCTCACAAAAATTCCATGTCAAAGAAGCTGTGATTATCAAATCCCTTTTATAAATGAGGAAACTGAGACACAGAGATTATGTGACTTGCCCAGACTCATACAAGTAGTATGAAATACAGGAATCTAGTTTTCTCTATCAAACCCAGCACTCTATTCATTATGCCAGGCTGCTTCTCAAATAAAATTGAGTGAAACAGATCAATAACACTGGCCATGTCTGACAATGCTGGGCCACACCCTCCTATGGCCAACCTTTTTCATACTTCACCATGAGGCCTCTGAAAGTTAATGCATTGCTCAGATTTCAGACGCCTTCCAATACTGTTTCCCTCCACGATATTTTGGTCATTGTGGTGTTCTCTTTATTCTACTTGTTTTGCTCTGCTTCAGTTCACAGATCTTGCCTATTCTATGAATTCTTCAAATGTATCATTTCTAACCAAGAAATCATATTTCAGACCCCTTCCCCAAACGATGGGAACGCATTTCACTCCAATTTCTTTGCTACCACAAAAGTGCCGTGATACTCTATTATTTCTAGGTTTTGCTTACTTACTATGTTCTGTTAATCAGTGTTTCAGTCATTTAACCAGTCCCAAGCAGTTATGATCACCACTTTATCCACTTTATTAATATGGTATTTACTCTTTCATCTCTATCTTTTACATCTTGACCTTTTATTTCCCCAGATGAATAGTGTTGTTTTAGCTAACCTTCCCCCATTCAATACTTTCCAAGACTTCCTGATTTTGGCCCGGACCTTCCTCTAGAACCTCTTCCAGAGTCTCGCACCTCCTTACAGACCCCGTTCCCAAGTCACTTTCTGGGCTTCTCTCTAGCCTCTAGGTCCTGCCCGTTTCTCCCCAGGGCCAGCAGCTCCAACAACCCCCCAGGTCCTGCCTATAAAGCACACTCCGCCCCTACGCCTGCCTCCCCCGGTCTTTGCCTTATTTTGCCAAAGCAAAGATCCACCCACAGGCCTCGTCTCTAAACCCAATTCCCTACCACTGTCCCCGCCTCCAACGCAAATGTCCGCCTCCAAAGCAAATATCCTGCCCCTTCTCGCAGACCCGCCCACATGCCCCGCCTTAAAGGAAAATACCCACCTCTACTACGCCTCCAAGTAAGTGCCCAACCACAAGCTCCGCCTCCAGAGTCCTCCCCCAAGGCCGTCTCTACGGCCCCTCCTCCAAAGTAAAGATCCACTCCCAAGTTCCTCCTCCAAAATAAATCTTTATCACAGACCCCCAAGGCAAAAAGCCCTCCTCCGTCAATGTACTCCCCCCAGGTCAATATCTCCCACTGGCCTCGCCTCCAAAAGTTAACGTCGGCCCACAGCCCCGCCTCCAATAAAGTACCTCAACTAGGCCCCGCCTCCAACTCAAATACCCGATCACAGGCCAGGTTTCTCAAGTAAATGCCCGAACCCCCATGCCTACTTCATAAAAAAGTCGTTCCCCCTCAAGGAGAAAAAATACGCCCCTTGGGCCCCGCCTCCAACTCAAATACCCGATCACAGGCCAGGTTTCTCAAGTAAATGCCCGAACCCCCATGCCTACTTCATAAAAAAGTCGTTCCCCCTCAAGGAGAAAAAATACGCCCCTTGGGCCCCGCCTCCAAATCAAATACCCTAGCAAAGGCCCAGCCTCTAAAGCGAATGCCCGCCCCACCATGTTGCCCCTTAAAAAAAAAAACCGTCCCCCGGAAAGGAAAATGTCCGCCCCATAAGCCCCGCCTCCAAGTCAAATAATCCTATCAGAGCCAGTCCTCTGAAGCAAATGACCGCCCCCACCATGCTGCCTCAAAAAAAAAAAAAAAAGCCCACCTACGAGGTAAATGTCCGCCCCACAGGCCCCACCTCCAAGTCAAATACCCTATCACAGATCTAGCCTCTGAAGTAGACGCCTGCCCCCGACGCCAAATATCCGCGCCGCAGGCCCCGCCTTCAAAACCAACGCTTATTCCCTGGGCCGTTAAGCTCCTCCCTGGCCTCGAAAGCACCGTACTGCGTTACTGCCGCGCGCACCGCAACTACGGGAGAGAGCATGGCCTCCTCGCCCTTAATCGACGGTTTCGAGCGCCGCTTTTTGGCGGCGCGGCCTCTCCCGTCCTTCCCCTGGAGGGTGAGGGAGTGCAGGGGTCAGGGGGAGGGCTAGGCCAGGGTAGAGTTTGGAGGCAGGGACCTGGGTAGGGACGGAGGCCGCCTGTGTCCAGCCCAGTCCCGTCAAGGGCCAAGGGGCTATAAGTAGCGTTGGGGCCGGTGATGCAGGATGCCTGGAAGAAAGGCGCGAGGCGATGGTGGGACGGATTTTGAACCGTTCTGCCGCGGGCTCTGACTTGGCTTCGGCACGTGAGGAAGGGACTTCCCCCTAGAATCCGCCCCCCAAGGGCTGCAGTTTTCCCCATAGAAATCAATTCCGAGGGACCCGAGCCCCTCCCCTGCGCCCCTGTGCTGCTGATGGACACTTCTGCTAGTCATTCAACAAGCCTATATTTAGCATTGTCTGTATGCCAGGTACTGACTGATAAGTGCTGGAGTTGAACGGAAAGACAAACATTTCCCTGCCCTCCATGAGCGCCCATTCCATACTATTTTGTGCGCAGAGGACAGAAACATTGCAAATGTGACGAAATCTCCGAAGGCACCTTATTATTGTGATTCAATTGCCTAGAGCCTCCGTACTGTCGGTAAAGTTCTCTTGGCAAAGACCCTGGGGTGCTTTCTCATTTCCTTCCTGAATAGATTAAGGTAAACACTGGTTAAGTGACTTAGCTAGAAAATGAGGCCGAATTTAAACTCCAGTCTTCCTGATTCCAAGCCGAGTCATCGATCCTCTTGAGTCTCCTCGCTTCCTCAGAAAGTACAAAAGGTCTTTATTAAGGGCTTTTTGAATGAATGAATGAATTCCTCTAGAATGGTTTAGTATACTGATAGAATAATAAACAGTTCTCCTTGACCTCCCAAAGATCCCCTACCTGATCTGGAATCACAGGATCTGAGTTCCACTTCTCAAGCTAAGCTGTGTGGTCTTGGGCAAGTCATTTGATCTGTTTAAACATCTTAGTTTTCTCACCTTTAAAATGGGGATAATAATTACAACTCTCAGTATTGTCCTGTGGATAAAATGAGATATTCTTAAACTCTTCCCAAACTTTAAAGCATTATATAAGTGCTAGCTGTCTAGCTATTATTGTAATTACCCAGTTTTCAGAAGTTGTGAACAGTTCATGAGAGATTTGGTGGTGGATTTTTTGTTGTTGTTGTTTTTACCAATCTCAATGCAAAATAAACATTAACTCTCCTTAAGAAAATGTTCACAACTACTTGGAGGGAGAAGATGGTATGGGAAAGGTATAAAATGGCCTAACCAAATTGGCAAAATAATACTCCCAAACTCAAAATAGAAGGTTGAAGTGAGGGAGGGCCCCAACTTAAGGATTTAACACCTTTAACACTGCCTTGACAGCAAATTTATCATTCTACCACATTATTGTGATTATAATTTAAAATATTTTCATTTAAAATTCCCTTGATATGGAGTGAACTCACTGTGGCTATACATTCTGAATATTACAAATTAGTTATACCTTGTGAAGTATTTCATTGCGCATTCTAGTTATTTATTTTATTTCAGCAACTTCACAATCATAGTAACAATATTATGAATGTTAATCATTCAGAAAATAACATAGAAATTACTATGACCCTAGTTGAGCCTTAAGAGAGAGGAGTCAAAATCAAGTGAGTATAGAAGCATCTGGGGCTCTTGTGTGTATAAATACTTGTACTAATGCAGGACATAAACAGGCCTCTTTAAGATAACTTTCATTGGTTATGCCTAAATTATAGTTCATTAATGTGGAAAGATGTTTCCATATTTGTATATTAAATATTTAATATTAATTTGTATCTTTCTCTCCTATAAAATAAGGAATCTGAACTCCACTATCACTAACATTTCCTATTCTAGCTCCAAAATTCCGAATGGATTGTATAAAAACTATTGGTTTGAGGTTGCCTTTTCTGTTTGTTCGTTTTCTTTCCTTTTATTCATAGATTATGTCTAATGTATCAAGGTCAAACCTGATTATGGCTTTCATTTCCTCTTGGCCCAGGGTCTCCAGTGAATCATAACATTCTTTAGCAAAATGTACCATTTGCAAGTTTAATGTTCCTCTGAAAATGTCCTTGACATTTTTCTTCATGTTTTTTATTCTCATTTGAATAGAGCCTTGAAGAGAAATTAAAGAATTCATTGGATTCTGAGCTGCTGCTGAATATTTTGAAAAAGGTAAGAAAAAAAGCCCCATAGATTTTAATGCCATCTCACTTTGAGACATATTCAGGCAGACTGAGTCTTTGCAAGAATGTGCTACCACCTGCCATATCAGCAGCAGGCGTTCTGTAGCCTTTAAAAACAGAAACTTCAAAAGAAGTCATTTGTATCATGCTGTATTGGAGTGTCAGCACAATAGACAGCTTTGGATGCTTTGTTTCCATAGAGGAAGCTATCAGAATGTATACAAATACATTTGAGAGGAAGGAATTTAATGCATTTTTTAAAACCATCTGCAACATAAACAAAAATGACAGGTGTGCTATATATTCTTCTAGCTTTTAATAGCTGGCATAATAGAGTTTTTTAATTTATCTGGATACTTAGGAAGCAGTGACTACACCTGAGTGTAAGAGTAGTGTTATTTGTACTCAAGGGAAGGAGATACATTTGATCTTATAAACTCACACTTGACCTTGTAAACTCTAGACCTGTACTCACATTTTTGTAGGTTTCTCAGTTATGGAAACTATAGGAACTGCCAGCAGCTCCTGTATAATGAACCTGTGTGTGGTGACCTGAGGAGGAGGTTGGAGGCTAGAGGATATGGAAGGAAGATAGTTAAGGCAGTTAGAGGAAGGGACACAGGACCAAAGACTCAGAGACCACAAGTTAAAACACGTGGAGAGTCGCAAGGTCCACTATTACCTCTCTAGAATAAGATAACAGGTGGAGAAATTATAACTATGAGAAACAAGAGAACATATGTGAAGCCGAGAACTCCGGGATATCCCCCATGGGCCAATTGGCCAAGAGATTAATGGGAGATATGCAGGGCAACTGCATTGCATAAATCAGTCAGACATGAGGAGCAATATAGGCAAGACCTAAGAGGCAAGGGTGTAAGAGACAAGAGGGAGAGCAAGTGCAAGAGATACAAGATGAGAAGTAAGAGCGGGCTTGCATATGTTCCCCAACTTTTATTGGAGATTTTAGGAATGTGATTAATGAATACGTGACATGATATAGGTTTTGACATTGGTTGGTTTGACAATGACAGAATCAAAGAGGAGGAGATTAATCCAATCCGCGCTTTGTGAAGGAATGTAGTTGAAGCCAGGACACTGTGGCTGGCAACACCCAGCCCAGGAATTTGCTTGTCTTTTGCACTTGTCCTTTGGACTGTCCCTTTCCATACAATGAACATTAAGTGATCTGACCATGTGTCCAGTAAATGAATATATAGGATACAATATCAATACATCAATCATACTTCCAAGATGCTAACATGCCTGGTATGCTACAGAAATTCTTCACTTCATGGCAACCTATCTAGAATTTGTAGTCTTAGAAGACTGCCTAAGCCAAAAAAGTTGTTAAAAAAGGATGGTTTCAGAGAATACAGGAAACACTTGTATAAACTAACAAAAAGTAAAGAAAGCAGAACTAAGAGGGCGATTTATACTCTAAAGACATTTTAGAAATGAACAAGTTGGAAAGACAACTTTGATTAATGCAGTAATCAACCATGATTCCAGGGACCAATAGAGAAGAATGCTGCTCAGTTCCTGGAAGAATGGTGATGGGCTATATAAAGTGAGACACATATTTATATGTGGCTAACATGACAATTTGTTTCATTTGCTTATGCATATGGGGGGGCAGTATCTTTGTTGGGGAAGGGAAGAGGGAGGAAAATTATCTTATTAATTGGAAAACAAAAAAGTTGCTTAGGGCATTAAGATTGGGAAATGCCCATGGGGCACTAAGATTGGGACTTGCCCGTGTTCATAGTCATATGTCATATGTCAGAGGTACTTCTTGAATCCAGGTCTTTTTGAGCCTATGATAAGCCCTCCATTCACTATACCATACTGCTTCTAAACCTTATAAATGTGAGGTATAAATTGAAGCTTCTTGTATGACCTGCTAGATGATACAAATCAGTCACCCTACCTTTGCTTAACCTGCAGTTACACTTTACCTTTACTTATGTGATGGAAGTATAAATTACACATAATCTACAGACTGCTTTTTATTTTAGCATTATGTTTTTGTCTTCTGTTTGGAGTGAAGATGAAATGACAATATAAGCCAAGTACTGGGTATATAAATAGAAAAATCAAGACCTCTGTTCCCAGGGAGTTCCCATTCTGATTGAGGAGAGACTACTCAAAGGGAAAATCATCTTTAGGACAGATGGAAAGTCAGACAGGAGCACATGGCATTCTTAGATTTCATCAAGACCTCAGATGCAGTGGAGGGAGAGATGCTAAGGCCTGATGGTCTTCTGTCTTACTGGAAGAAATAGTTGGCCAATGACTCCCATTTCATCCAAGTAAGGTGAGCAGTCAAACTGCCTAGAGGGATTCTGGGCAGTAGGAAACAAGGAAGGAAAAAAAGGGTCTACAACTTCCCTAGTGATAGGTCCAAAGGGAAGGACAGCATAATACTTTAGCATAACTTAAATAACTTTAAAATGTTACATTGTCTAGTGAAGAGAACAGAACCAGAAAAACAGTGTATACCATAACAGAAATATTGTACAATGATCAACTGTGAAAGACTAATCTCTTATAAGCAAAACAGGGTTCAAAGATAACCCAAAGGACTCATGATTTAAAAAAAAAGAATGCTATCCACAGCCAAAGAAGGAATTGTTAGAATCAGACTGCAAATCAAAGCACACCCTCTTTCACTTTATTTCCTTCATGAGTTTTTTTATTGTATATATGATGTGTCTTCGGTGAAAACAAGAGTAATATAGAAATATGTATTGTATGAAAGCACTAATATGACCTGTATCAAATAATTTGCCCTGAAGTGGGTAAATCGGAAGAGAGAGATATCTATCAAAATGTCAGAAGATAATTGTTGAAAATTGTTTCTATATGGAATTGAAAAAAATAAAATTTAACTTAAAAAAGGATGAGGGATGTAACATTGACTACAAGTGTAAGGCAGTAATTATATTATAGCAAGATAGTTTGTTTAAAAACTAATCTCTTCATTGTACATACTTGAAGATTGGCTAAACTGCACATTTGGTTCAAGGTAATCCATTGATTCTTTCACTCACCTTAAGGAAATTTGAACCAAGATAATGTGCTTCTGCCAAAGGGCAGGGTCTTTCTCTGGATTTGGAAGCACTTTTCTCAGCATTCCTTTCTCTCCTAAAAGATATCTTTTGGAATATTGCTTTTGTATTCAGAGTCAACTTTTTAAGGCATCAGGAATAATCGTGGTTATAACTATGTGTGTCCACACTCTATTCCCTAATCAATAATCAACAAGAATATTAAACTCCTATTATGTTGACATGTACTTTCCTAAACACTGGAAATATAACTATAAGGGAAAGACAGGCCCTATCCTCAAAGAGCTTACATTCTACTTATTTTGGGATTATCCATCTAGTTTTTTATTGTTCCTCTAATTAAGCTTTAGAAATTATGGAGTAATAAAATACTCTAAAGTTCTAGTTCCATTAACAACCTATATTTGTTATTTCTCATAGACTGTCCTACATCCACTGTGTGTGAAACATCCTCCATCCATGAAATATACTCGGTGCTTCCTCTCTGAGCTAATTAAGAAGGTAAAAAAACTGACAGCTCTTCTTCATAAATCATATCCTGAACCAGAGCAGTGTGTGCTCTGAAGGTGAACATAGTTTCTGGAATCCTTCCTCATCTTCCCTGAAAGTAGATTGGATTTTGAGGAGCAAGCCTAACTTCCTTGTTTGTTACTAACAATTAGTCTGCAAGATGATGATTATATATTGGCTAATGTCAGAATCTAATCTCACAAACACACTTTTATCATGTGATTATGTGCTTTGAGCATGGAAATTCCCACCACATGGATAAAGCCACCTACAGCTAGGTGGATGGAAGTGTGTTAATTATACCATTCTTTAATTTTTAAACAAGAAATGATTAATCATTGTCACTTAATCCTCTTGGCTAAGTCCTTGAATACTTGCCCTTGTATATCCACAGCATGAAGCTGCTCACACAGAGCCTTTGGATGAGCTATATGATGCATTAGCAGAAATTTTGTCTGCTGAGGAATCCACCCATTGCCACCGGAGTTATTTGCTGGTAGGAGAGTTTCACTTACTTTGCTAACACTTTGACCCAGGAACCAACCCCACCTTCTCTACATCATTCCCCTTTATATAAACTGTATCCAAATTGGAATAACAAGTTAAGCCCAGTAACCGTTTCACTTTTTCTTTAAATCCTCAGCATTTAGAACAGTGCCATCCATATAAGAAGGAGGCATTTAATAAACGCTTTTAATTGTTTGACAAAAGTATCTTAGCACAAATGTTATCTCTTAGGATGCTAATTCAAGAAGGCATTATTAGTCCATGTGATAAATAAATACACTCACACACACACTTCAGAAACAGAAATAACTCATAAGGTTATTCAGTTTATTTACATGAAGAAACATAAAGGTTTTATGGCTGAATGTTATACATATAGTCTTAGCCAACAATCCAAGTAGTGCCCTTTGGCTCAATAGAGAACCACAAAGGTAAGAGAATTTTAGTGTTCATCTTAAAGTTGTTAAGCTCATAAAATCCTTAATAGCCAGAGGGACATGCCATTTGTAACTCAAGGAGTCAGAGAAGGCTGTATATAGGATTTGTGATGATTTGCTATTCACTTAATATTTAAAGAAGCATTATTTTCCTTTATTAAAGAAGTTTTCTTTTGCCCTCTAATAGCCCTCTGAAAACTCAGTCTCACTCTCTGAAAGTACAGCAATTATTTCTCAGGGAACCACTGGCCTTGTCACCTGGGATGCTGCTCTCTATCTTGCAGAATGGGCCATAGAAAACCCAGCAACCTTCAGTAACAGGTATCAGATGGGATAGGACCTGAAGCAAACAGAAAAAATAGATCAATACTTGCAGAAATATTAATTTGCTCCCTTTATTTTCTTCTCACACTCAGGACAGTCTTGGAGCTTGGCAGTGGAGTTGGTTTTACAGGCCTGGCTATTTGCAAGATGTGCTCTCCCAAAGCATATATCTTCAGCGATTGTCACAGTCAGGTTCTTCAGCAGCTCAAAGGAAATATCCTCTTAAATGGCTTCTTGCTAAAGCCAGATTTCATGGCACCCCTGCAACCTTCAGGCAATACTTCAGTCTCCCCCAAACCCACTGTGACTGCTATTCAGCTGGACTGGGATCTAGTTACTACAGAGCAACTCTCTGCCTTCCAGCCAGATGTCGTCATTGCAGCAGGTAATGAACAAGACAGTTTGGGTTGGAGATGAGGAATATAACTTAGATCTACCTCCCAGATTAAGGGAGAAGGGATGCAATAGTAGAAACTGTTAATAGGAAAACATGATTAAATGTTTGAAATTTATTTGTAACTCTCCAGAGTAAAACAAATACAAGGCACTATTACAATTGGTACCTATGTATTACTAAAAACATAACATCTTCATTTTAGGTTATAGCTATACAAATTCCTTTCATAAATATATCTATCAGGGAGCAGCTAGGTGGTTTAGTGGATTGAGAGCAAGGCCCAGAGACAGGAGGACCTGGGTTCAAATGTGACCTCAGACACTTTCTTAGTTGTGTAACCCTGGGCAAGTCACTTAATCCCTATTGCCTAGCCCTTACTACTCTTCTGCCTTGGAACCAAGACATTGATTCCAATACAGAAGGTAAGGAAGGGCTTAAAAAAAAAACCTAACTCAAAAAAAAATCAATAACAATAAATATATCTGTCAGGTGAATGACCTCTGGTTTTGTTCCTAAAGGGAATGGACAATGGATATGACTTGCTCATGGTCACATAGCTAGCCATCCTCAAAACCAGTACTCAAAACCTAAGTCTTCAACTTCTAGCCCAATGTCCTTTCTACTTTATCACCCTGCTTCTTAAATAATTTATATCCATATTATATCTTCTATTTCTAAAGTACTTTACATATATCATTACTTAGTTAACAAGATTTCAAGACAACTTCAGAAACAAAGGCCATTTTAAAAACTACTCTTGTACAAAAGCAATGTTGTTCACTGATTCTATTATGAGGCCACAATATACTGACCTCCTCTTATTCTCTTTTGTTCACATAGGACTTGCTTAGCATCACTGACCAGAAGTCTTTTGAGGGTCTACTTGCCAACCTTAAAATTTTGTGATTCTATTTTATAGCTTGGTATTGATTCTACATTTCATTGTGAGTTTTTTAGGTGTCCTGAGGTGTTAGAATAGCAAAATCTAGGAAAGGAATAGATATTTCATCTAGTTTTTTTTATTTTTATTTCTTCTTTTCTCCCAATCATGAGCTAGTGAGTGAACTGAAAAAATCATCAGAAAGTAAGATCATAAATAAAAAAGCTAGAGAACTCCTCAGGAAACACCTTTATTTATAAATATGAGAGTCAAAGGTTAATGAGTTGCTCCAAAGGATGGTAAGCAGCAGAGTTGGAATTCAAATATAGGTCTTCCTATCCCAAAGCTATTGGGATTTTCATTATACCAATCTGAGAAGATAGAAATGTTTAAGCTTAACAGGTTTTGCTGGGTTAAATATACTTTTTCCCCTCCAAGAGCACAAGCCATTGCCTGTGATTTTTTTTTTTGGTAGTACCTTTTAGCAGCTTGAAAATAAACTTTTCACCTATATTATTCTATTTTAATCTGAGTAATTTTCCTTCATACTAATAAAGCATAAAACAAATGTGATTGCTGCATTTTCTAGGTTCTAGCCTTGCTTAATAAGTCAAGAAGGCCCATAATTTCTATTTTTAAGTAATAAACTTAAAGGGAAGTGAATAATCTGAGTTTCTCATTGCAGATGTGCTATATGATCCAGAAATAATCCTCTCTCTCATTGGAGTGCTGCAAAAGCTCTCTGCTTGTCTAGAAGATCAGAGATCTCCAGAGATATATATTGCCTTCACTATACGGAACCCTGACACATACCAGTTATTCAAAATGGAGCTCAGTAAGTACAGTTATATGGAGGTGAAAGCTTATTTAGTCTGGCTTCTTTCCTCAAGGAGATAGATCTAGGCCTGTACTAGATACATACATGGACTTTGAGAAAGTAAAACAAGGAGCCCTGAAGAGTGGAGAGAAAAGGAATGAGATGGCTCCAGTGCCCTACTAATAGAAATTAGTATTGATGGCAATTGCTTCTGGCAATAAGAAATCAGCTCCCAAAATGATTGTAGCTAGTGATAAAGCAGGGAATGAGTCAGGGCCTGGTGCCAAGAATCAAACAGGGAAATCTGTATATACTTGAGTTCTGTTTCATTGGTTTCTTTTTTTTTTTAAACCCTTACCTTCCATCTTGGAGTCAATACTGTGTATTGGTTCTAAGGCAGAAGAGTAGTAAGTACTAGGCAATGGGGGTCAAGTGACTTGCCCAGGGTCACACAGCTGGGAAGTGTCTGAGGTCAGATTTGAACTCCCATCTCTAGGCCTGGCTCTCAATCCACTGAGCTACACAGCTGCCCCCTGTTTCATTGGTTTCTTATGATTTATCCAACTAAAAAGACTTCCATACTCCACTATTGAATTAAGCTAAGCAGTATTACTTTTTTAAAAATCCCTTAACCATTTCCCTTAATTTCTACCCCCCTTTAAGCCTTAAAGCTAAATATAAATTTACTATTCTAAAGACTTCTCCATACCCTTCTAGTATATCTGATGGTGCAAGTACAACAGCCAAAAAATTATTATTGTTAAGAAACAGATCTTCTACAGCCAAGAACAGGAAGTAATTAACACATTTAGTTTTTTTTTTAATTCTTTTATCACAAATAATTAAGTATTTCTACTGTCATTGCAGCCACTATTGCATTTCACAAGTATCTTACTTAGAATCAGGTTTAGCAAATACTTCTATGTGCTAACACCCTCTTCTCAAGGTAGAAGGCCATAAACAAATAATGAATCTTTAAAATAGGAGCATAATTAATGAGTTTGATAATGGTTCTTCTCTACTGTGGATTTTAGATAAACTCCAATAGCATCAGGAAATTAATAAATTATCCCTAAAGTCACATTTCTACTCTTAATCTAAATTCTTTTTAAAATTCTCTTCAAATATTAATACACAGTATTATACAAATCACATACTTTTATGTCATCTTCTCCATTAGAAACAAAAATTCTCTCTGCATGAGTCTGAATCTGATGTTCTGACAGCTTAAGGAAAACATTAAAGTTTGGAACTGAAGTGTTAATACATAATATGAATGACTAGCACAAAGTATACAGCTCTATTCTGACAGTCCTTTACTGATGTTTCCCTCTAAATCTATATCCCTGAAACACCTCTGTGCTAAGACATTTTTTATTTCTTTCTAGGCAGAGTTGGAATTGGATGGCAGAAACTTCCTAGTCATAATCAGAAATTGTTTCCATATGAAAAACATTCAGAGATGGTAATTCTAAGATTATTGGTGTAAATATTTCAAGGCTAAAGAAAAGATGAGATTATTTTGATGAGAAAGTTGTTCTATTTTTGAGCTTACATATAAAACTTGAATTGTTGGATCAATTATTTCTTTTGTAATAGGATATTTGTTAATTAAGAGTTGATTAGGAAATAAGATTGATTGCAATAGATAAATATAGAAATTTGAGAAAGCTGGATTTCTTTCAGCAAAAATAGAATTTTCAAGAGAGGATCATGGGAAATAAAAAAATTTCTCAGAGGCTCTTCAAAAGGACAGTTAGACCAATGAACTCTGAGTCTCTCTTGGTCTGTCCTGTCTCAAGGAAGGAGGTCCAAGGGGTTTTGATTTGGAGAATTGAAAGTTGGAGAAGATCTGGTGAATTTTCTACTTGAGAAATATCCAAATAAGAAGGAAGGAGATTGTGGTGCAATATCATTGCTTTGCTAGTGGTGACAGAAGAGAGCAAAGTTGTAAGGATTCTGACTAGCTGTTTTCCCATCTAAACAGCAGGAAAGAAATCCAATCTTTCTCATCATGATAAGTTATATTTTTTTAGTTTTATAGTAGAAAGTTAGAATTGGGTTAATAGACAGATAGGAAGATAAGTTAGCCTTGATTTTTATCAAGGAGAAGCAGGTTCATGCAAACCTTAAGTTGGGGTTTGGGTACAGTTAGAAAATTTAGTAGGGTAAATATTATTCTTACTTGTTTCCTTTTTCTTTCCCTTTTTCCTAAATTTTAATACTTCCAATAAAGACTTTTTTATATAACTTGCCCTGAGCCGGAATTTTTTCAGACTGTTTGGGAAGCCATCTTTCCCAACAGTCAAACCAACAACCTGTCCACTCAGGACACAAGTATTAGAAATACCTATACCAATACCAATAATCTATAAAGATCAATAATCCTTATAACATTTGGTGAGCCATATTTTGGAAAAGAACCTACAAAATAAGAAGGGAATTACTAGTTATATTTTCAAAACAAATCAGATACAGGCAGGCAGTTCTCCGCTGGCAGAATTTTCCAGTGCAATACAACTTCAGCACCAAGGAGAGTTCCAAAGCACAGCATTCCAACTTATGCAGAGGAGAGTCTGCAGTGATCACTAGTAATTAACAAGATGTGGTTCAGATTGGAATACCTTAATTTGGGAAATCTTACCCAAATGATTAATAACATGATCCCAGAGAACATCAAAGGAATACTTCTGCCCAACCACCTGTACCAGCTGCTGTACCTATCATTGTTTGACATCGTATACTGGTTTCCATTAGTAACTATATTAATACTGGTACTGCTTTCAATTAGGATGTGTTTCTATTGCATCCTAAATATATTAACATTTTGGAAGAGAAAACAGATCAGGAAATATGAGAGAGATGTTCAGATAAAGTACTTAGTAGCGGTGATAAATGGACTAGGACAAGAACTGGCAATATTGAAACAACAAATTAATAAGGGCAATAATGTTGGAAACAAAGTAGGACTCACAAAACTTGAGCCAAGCTGGAGAACACTTGGGGGGTAGGGGGGAGGGTGGGGTGCAATACTTTTCCCACTGCATGAGGTACCCATGGTAACTAAACTGGTCATGGTTAAACAAAAGAAAAGTTTCACCCAGATGGATATAGTTTCTTTTAAGAGAAATACTCCATCCTTTGACAAAGAACCTATAGCTGTAATTAGAAAATTTGAAAAGATAATAAATCTAGATGATCCAATTTACACAGACATGGGCATTTTAATGGATGAATTATTAACAAAAAGAGAAAAATCAAAGATAGTTTCAGAAGCTGCAGAGTGACCAGAATTTTCCCCAGGTTGGGATGAGAATAATCCTGGAGATTATGAGGAACTTGTAAAAGCTAGGCAGTTTACCTATTATCATTACCACCATGAGGCAACACTCCAATAGACCCAAGGCATGAACAAAATTTGAATGGATATGGCAGGAAGTGGGGGAAACACCTTCAAAATATATGGACAGACTTATTGACATGGGAGACTCTTACCTATCCCTAGACATTGCAACAGACAAAGACATCGAGCAATTACAAAGTCAATTTGTAAAGAACTCCTATAAGGTGGTCAGGCATTATTTCCAGCAAAATTGTCCCGACTGGCCAGAAATGTCCCTGGAAGATATCTGGAGAGTTGCAATGTATATTTTTCAAGCTGACTGTAACAAGAAAGAAAATGATACACTGGATTTAGTAGAAAACTAAAGAAAGAGATAAGAGATCTGAAAATAGAATTAAATAGATCAGACAAAAAAGAAATGGCTGTAATAGTACCAATAAAAGAATTCAAATAGCCTGCTCATGCCAAATTCACCAGAGAATCTTCTGGGAAGAAATCTACAGTGCAAAATTAGGGCTACCATCATATGTACGCCAGAATGGGAAATTTCGTTAGAACTATCAAAAAAAATCTTTAGAGCTTTTCCCAATATTGTTTTCAGACAGCCCAGAAGCTGAGGTAGAGAAGCCACAGATATAGGAGATCCCAATGACATTCCAGAAGGGCTATGGGCTATGTCATCTATAGTCATAGGCCTACTGAGGTCAGCAATGCCAGTCCAGATACAAACAAAAGATCCAGCTCCATGTATCCCACAGTACCCACTGTCAAAAGAAGCTATAGAAGGGATTGCACCTCTCATTGAATCCCTAATCAAACAAAAGATCATAGCGCCCTGCATGTCTGAACATAACACCCCGATCTTGCCAATCAAGAAACCCAAACTGGATGACCAAGGCAGGACAGTCTACAGATTCATCCAAGATTTAAGGGCCATAAATAATCACGTAGTCAAGCAGCATGCACCAAGTCCAGCCACAATAATATCATCAATTCCCAGCAATGCAGAATTTTTCACAGTTTTAGATCTCTATCCTGAATTTTTTTCCATCCCTATCAATAAAGATTCCCAAAAAATATTTGCTTTCACCTGGAATGATATTAAATTTTCCTGGAGGTGTGTGCCCAAAGGGTTCTACAAAAGTCCTTCAATCTCCCAAATTTTAACTGAGGACCTGGCTAATATACACTTTAAAGAAAGTAGACTGATTCATTTTATTGATGATCTCCTGCTAGCCTCACCAACAGCCAAGGTGTGCCAAAGAAACAGCAAGCACCTTCTAATTGAGTTATTTAAAAGGAGACATAAAATCTCTTTAAGTCCAAGGTGCAGTGCTGCTTACCCAGGGTGGAATATCTGGGATTTATTCTAACAGAAGGGACCAGGCATATCTCAGAGAAGAGAATAGCATGCATACAAAAGCTAACAGCATGTAACACCAAAAAGCAATTGAGAGAAATTCTAGGAGCAACAGGATTTTGCAGACAATGGATACCAGGTTTTGGGAAACTGGTGAAACCATTAATAGAGTTTACAAAAGATTGTGGGACAGAGCCACTCAAATTGACAATAGAACACCTGGATGTAATTTCACAATTGAAGCATGCCATTCTCTCAGCACTGAATCTGGGCATACCAGATTACAAAAAACCATTTATTTTGTATGTCCATGAGAGAAAGGGTGTGGCCTCTGGAGTGCTAACATGGGTTTTTGAACCAGTGCAAAAACCTATTGCATATTATTCTGGACAACTGAATCCAATAGCTGCAGGGGCTTCACTGTGTCTGCGAGGTATGATAGCAACAACTCTGCTAGTGACAATGGCTGCAGTCTTAGTTCTGGGGAATCTGCTTACCGTCATGTGTCCACATGAAATTGAAGCTCTTTTGTTAAGGCATAAGACTCAAGCCTTTTCAGACCTGAGCTAATGCTTTTAGGGAGTGAGAACATCACCCTGAAAAGATATGGAAACTTAAACACTGCTACTTTGTTACCAGACCTACCAACTTCTGAGGAACAGCTGCATGAGTGTGCTAAAGTAGTCCAAATAACTGAGAAACCAATAGACAATCTCTCTGATACACCCCTGGAGAATCCTGACTTCATTCTTTTCACAGACGGATCCTCCTTTATGAGAGAAGGGGTACAGTACACAGGTGCATCAGTGGCAACAGAGTTTGAGACAATCTGAGCAGCAGCTTTGCCATCACATATGAGTGCCCAGGCTGCAGAGCTCATCGCAGTAAAGCAAGTTTGTATCAGAGCCAGACAAGAGTGTGACGTGACTATTTGCACTGATTCTAAATATGTGTTTGGGATTTGACACGAAGTCAGGAGTCTGTGGTTGCAAAGAGCCTTCTGTTGGGATTGGCAAGGAAGCCTATTGAATTCCTATGGTTGACTGGCAGGAGCTGGAGTGGCAGTTTAAAAAGCAAGGGATTATGGGAGAGAACCATTGGCTGGGAGGTATTCTGAAAAGCACTAGGTCTTCAGTGTCAGGACTGAAAGCTGAAAGCTTCAGTTTCTGAGTGGCTGAAGGGTACCCCCCCCAAAAAAAAAATCACAAGAGAAAACCTGGGTTTCCTGCCTTTAATTCCTGAAGCTGTTGTGACAAGGAAATCACTTTAAAAGACTGATATATATTAATTTAAGGTCGCCAAGGAATTCAGCTATGTAATTCCTAAATGAAAACTCAAGTCAGCAGTCAACCTTTTATGGAGTTTAATTACAAACAGGAGGAAGAAAGGTATTAGAGATAGAGAGAGAGAGGGAGAGAGAAAGGGGAGAGAAGGGAATAAATAGGGCATAAATACCCCTTCTGTTTAGGCTGGGCCAAAGGCCCAAGCCCTTAGATAGCTGAGGCAAAGAAAAGAGATCAGTCCCTATCACTCACGTGACCAAACATGGAGAAACAGTCTCAGGGGCCTCCACCTCCAGCTTCCTTCAGAGCCAGCCTTCTCAGAGCACCACCTCTCAGAGCAAAACCTCTCCAACCATCCCCCTCTCGTCCTCAGACCCCGCTATCTTTAAGGAAACCATCCAAGTTCCCTCCCCTCAGTTCTCACATCTACCAATCACTGTCCATGTCTTCCCTGTGCCATTGGTGGCTCTACCTTAACCCAGGACCGCCCAGAGGTCTGTGGCTTTACACATGTCTGTTGAAGGTCATATTCTCAAATAATTAAATCTTGATCCTTTGCTACAGCCCTTCCTAAATCCTGTTACCCTGAGTAGGGTGGAGATTGGAATAATTAAATTTTGATCTATGCTGCAGCCCTTCCTAAATCCTGTTAGGACTGAGTAGGGTGGAGATTGTAATTTCCAAGACCTGGTTCTGTCATTCCAAGTATCTCTATTGTATCAATTCTAAAATCAATCATGACTCAAAGAACTTCCTGTTCTATGCTTAAGCATAGGTCAAAGCCCTTTCCATTGTTCAGCAAAAGGTTTCTGTCCTAAAGTAATCTTAAGAAGGGAGGAAGAGGAACCTCCCATGCCAATGGGGTTCACATTCCAATAGACTATCAGTAAGAAATTTTCCAAGTATGAAATTTCCCAATGGTGAAATTTCCAACATTTATAAGTCTAAGAAATTTTAAGGTTTACACTGTTTTCTCCAAAGAAACCCTTCTATTGTTTCCTCCACCTGGTACCAAGAATCACAGACCCAGAGGAAGTGCTGACTAGGACTCTCTCTCACAACTCAGAGCCCAGCCTTCTTGGTTCCTCTTGGTCTCTCCTGGCCTTCCCTGCACTGATTTAAGATTTAGTCTTTAGCATATACTAGCACAGAGATCATAAAGAGAGCAGTCATCTGGGAAAGAGGCTGAGGCATTTGTGAGCTTGGGCATCGGCCTTGATCCAGCTGCTATAGGAGTAACTTGACAGGGCAATCTCCTCCCATTTTCCTTCAATCTATTTACCCTATTCCCTCAATAAATCTTTAGTTCACAAGTCAGAATTGGGTTTGCAATCCTATCCCTACAACAGGAAGGGTGTTTAGGTGATTGAGGACAGGTCTCAAAGTTTGAGTCCAATCTCTTTCTGTGGCAAGGCCAGGCAAGGCCTGCCACACATCCCCATTGAGGAAGGTAAATCAAAAACCTTCCTCAGAAGTGGCTGACAGGGGAATTGTCATCTCATCCCCTCAGCTTTTGCTCTCATAGGGACTCAAGGGGTAGAGTCTGTTTGATATCCCTTGAGAAGAGAGGGGGGGGGGGTAATTCAGCTTTCCTTCTTTCTGGAGTTAATTTCAAACCCCTGCTCCTAATCACCCTAGGGAGGGAGAGATCCTGCCATCTTTCCCTCTCTCAATGGAGTTTACCTTATCCCCTGTTTCTTGATCATTTGGTCCTCTCAATTTCTCCACTGGTATTATATCTTAACTAGTGAAACCAACCAACAAACCTTTACTTAAAAAGAATCCCCCTTCTTTTTTACACTTCTTAACATCCTCTGGAAAAACGGTTGCCAATGCACAAATTATAAGTGAACTCCTAGCTGCTTTACAACTAAAGCAGATAACAATTGTGCACTACAGAGCACATATGCAAAACACAGATTCTGTTGCCTAGGGAAACGACAGAGTGGATGTGACTGCTAAATTTGAGGCAACTGATGGACCTGAACTATGCTTAAATCTAGCCCCCAAAACTCCACAAAATCTGGCTACAGCATACAAAAAGAAAGAGATTCTAAAATAGAAACAGAATTTCAAGGCAGAGAACAAAAATGGCATCTGGGTAGCTTCATATGGAAAATCAATACTGCTAAGAGCCTTTTATAGCCATATCTGTCAAAGCATAAAACTGATTCATTTTGGGACACAGGGAATGGTTGACACCATGAAAAAAGTTTGGATAGCCCCTGGGATAACAATAGCTTCTAGGATTTGCTCTTCTTGCTATATCTGTCAGCAATATAATCAAAGCATATTCAGACAAAAAGCGTTTGGAAGCAGGGCTATAGTTTTCTCTCCCTTTGAGCATATACAGATTGATTATATCACCATGTCAAAGGCTGTGTAATATGGGAAGAAAAGAAATGGGTTGTAATAAGTGAGAAAGAGAGATTTTGCAAGAGGAGATCTGGCTGCATGTTAGTGTAAGGAAGGGTGCAGAAGGGAGAAATATGGAACTTTGCATGAGGAACCTGAGTGACAGCTACATCAGTTGGAGAGCAAAGCATGCTGGGAAAAGAGAGGGGGCCTGGGAAAGACCCATATGGAATTCTTGGCTTTTGAGCTGAGACCCTGACTAAGCAGGACATAAGTTCCTTGCTAAGGACCTCACCAAGAGCCAGAAGGAGACTTATTCTGTTTCAGCATTCAAGTTTCTTCTGCAAAAGTTATCAGTCTGACATCTCTAACAGCATCCCTACAGAGGATCATATCCCTCAAACCCCAAAGAAATCATGGACTCCCTGATAAGGAGAGCCTGGCTCCCCTTCCCTTTCAGCCCTCTTGCACTTGCTTATTCTTTCCTTAGGCTAGATTTATATTTGATAGTTTGAGAAACTTAGTATGGGACCAGGATGGAGAAACCCAGGCCGGCTATAAACCTACCTAGGCCAAGGACTGTGGTAGGAAACAATTAGGGATACCAAGTCCCTCTTTCCATCTCCCAGCCTGCCTTTAGTTACTTCATTAAACATCTAAATTGCAGTCAGAGTATGTCAAGTGATTTGGTTTGAAACTTGGGAAGGCATATGAATTAAGCTTCAACAGAAAGCCATCAGACCCTCTCCCACTGTGATAAAGTCACTGACAAGGCTTGTCTCTGGATCCTCTCCATGCTGGGGAATCTGAGGTTAACCTTGGGTCTATTTTATAGGGGAGATCTTCCTTCAACTTCCCATCACCCTTTCTCATTGGGGAACCCCTAATTACCTGTGCAGCAGCTATCAAAAGCCTCACTGGGGGGAGGTGAAAGGAAAGTAAGTGCCAATCCATCCAGGCTCCTGTTCTCCACATTCAGTTCCTTCTCTATAAACTCCTTATAAACTCCACTAAAGTATCATCATTACATAGTAGACAGTATCTTTATTATAATCTTGAAAGTTACAATTATTACATTAGGAACCAAGTGACAAGGGGTTCTGAAACACAGAGAAGGGATAAAAAGTGAACACCAGCAGTTGCTCAGGGATCTTGGATGTTCTGTCTCTTGAGCTGAGGAGTTTTTTTTTTTTATTCCTATACCTTGGAACTGAATATACTTGATTGAAGAAACCCTTACTTTGCTTCAAAATCAAACTGTTCCTGTATGCTGATAGTGTTCCTGTCAACTAAGAAGATTTGTGACCGGATAGCCTGAGTAAAACTACAGTGTTGGTGAGGCCTGAACCCAACTCTGGCATGGCCCAGTTAGGGTGGATCCAACCATCCTGAGTTCATTCCTAGATATATCTGAAGACCTGTTACATCCTACAAATCAATCTTGAAGGATTAAATAGCGTCAGGTTTAGCTATTCAGACATTGGGATGTAAACAGACAGGTGAGGGCCTAGGGAACATCAAGATAAATAAGGCACCTCCGTGAGGAGGTTTTAGTAGATGGGAGGCTAGTGAGAAATCCCTTAGAGCTAGGGACCCTTAATCTCCCTCCATTATACCTTGTTTTTCAAGAATAAATCCCTGTTCCTGTTTTTCAACAATTTGTCTGGTAGACTGAAGAGCATACTGGTCCCAGTGAGGCAGGCCCACAGGTTTATTTCACTGAGAAGTACTAAGGACTTTAATAACCTTAGTATCTCAATAACATCAACACCATCCCTATTAGGGACAATATTTCAGCTGGAAACTATAGGTATTGTCTGGTAATTGTACATCAATTAACAAGATGGCCTGAAGCATTTCCTAGTAATAACACAGCTAATTTTGTTGCCAAGGTGTTATTGAGAGAGATAGTGCCAAGGTTTGGAGTTCCATCTAAAATTGATTCAGACTGTGGGTTACACTTTATGGATTCAGTTTTGCAATAGATCTATGCAAATTTAGGAATAACGCCTAAATTCCATGTCACATTTACAATCCCCAAAGTTCTGGCCAGGTAGAATGCATGAACCAAGAAGTTAAAACTATTATTGGGAAACTCTTTGCAGAGATCTATTTGAAATGGCCAGAGATTTTACATCAGAACCCAGTGCAGAAGTGATTTACATGTTTCTCCGTATGAAATGCTTTTCAGCCATGCCCCAGCTATTGGAATAATATTAAGATATGTATTGATAAGTTAGTTTTATAGACAAGCAATTTGGAATCTGTCTTAAGAGCTGCAGAAGGGCTGATGCAGAAGATTCTGTGGAATATTAGAGTGAGAGCTGGAACCAACTGAAAATTCTTATTAGTTCCTCTCTGGATACTGGGAGAGATGCTAGCTGCTTTTTTGCTCTCTGCTCTATGCTTTGAAGTTTTGAGGGAAAGAAAGATAAATCCTAGAGTGTCTTGGTGTTTTTCTTTTGCCAATTTGGGATAACACTAGGATCTGAACTAGTGATTGCTTTTCTCCTACTGGTAAGTCATTCATCTCTAAGAAGAAAACAGAAGAGCCTGTCTTTTCTCTAGGCTCTGGGTGAAACCCAGAGTCATAGCTGGGCTTGACAAGGCCTTGCCCTTGGTGCTTTTATAATTTGGAAACAGAGTTAAGAACTATGTACAATTATTTATAAGGATATTAGTGTTAGATTATTGTAGAATAGGAAATTTTGGGGTTAGTTAGAAATAGGAGGTTTAGTGTAAAACCAGGACTGAAGAGACTTCACACGAAGTCAGTTAGGTTTTGGGTTTAAGTAGATCCCCTTAGATTTAGTAATCCTTTTTTATATCCTCATATTATTTTACAAATACTAAACTCTTAATAGTTTATTTTTTATACATAGTAGTCTCCAGAGCATTTCCTTGCGCTAGGCCCAGAGGTAACAGCTCATAGCTAGCCAGTTGAGCTTTACCTCACTGCTACAACTGAGGATATTTTTATAACATTTATCAAAGGTATCTGAACAGTTTCTATCCTAATTTTTATACACTTTTAGACTTTTAGCCCTGTCTTTGCCTCCTTGCTGGGTGGAGATTTAAGTATTCCACAATACATCTCACAACTGCAGAACAGAATTAAGGAATTACAAGAGCCAGGAATCTTAGTTCATGTTGGACTGACAGATTTTGCATTGCATGACTTACATACAGGTGACATTGTGTATATTAAAAAATTTTGCTAGGACTAATGCAACAGAACCAGTGTAGCTAGGACTTTTTTGAGATTATACTCATAACACCTATGGCTATAAAGGTTTCGGCATGGCTGCATTGCTCTCACGTGAAAAAAATTTCATCAGGAGAAGAGGTTAACAACAGTTGAAAAAGGCTGCAAGGTGAAGATGGTAAGAAGAAGAGGATACAAAAATCAACACAACAACACAAAGATCAACAACAACACAAGGACAACTGGGACAACACATGGACAACAGACTTACTATGAATAACATTTCTTAAGGACAATGTGCTGTTTGAAAAAAACACATTATAAGAACATTGTTACAATCACAAAAACAATCAGGAAGATAAATTTTGCAGCATTCTATAAGAGCAACAATCAACAAGAGAAACTGGTAACATACAATTTGCTAGCAGGCCAAGGCAGAATAAAGAGCACAAACTGCAGATGAAGATTCTGAGGACAGAACACAGTGCAGTTCAATGGTTTGTATGAATGACAGGTTGACATTGTTGGATATTTACGGTAATGGGTAAATATGACCACGTTAGGAGATACCATATCACATAGAAATGTTATAAGTTCTAGGTAGACATACAGGGACATACCAGATACATAGATAACTTTAACTCATGAGGATTCTACATCCCTTCTACAGATCCATTTTACTTACAACAGGGGAAAATATTAAATTCTTCAAAGTGTCTTCTTTTCTGTACATATGAATTATGCATATATGGACTTTTGTATAATTCTGTAAATAGGTTGTATTTAGTTTTGTTTGCATGCTATTGTGTTCTAAGTTCAGTTTGTCATAGTTTTAGGATAGGTTTTCTTTTCTGTGCATAGCATAGAAAAGGTTGCAGTTTCTGTAGTTGTAAGATGGTTTGAAGTTTTTTTTTATCCTTAAGTAGGAATTGTTTTGTTTAGAACAGTAAAGTTTAGGTCTATTTCTATTTCCATAGTATTTGTAAGGTAAATTTTGGAATTGTATCTTTAAATACGATTTTCCTTTCTGTAGTAGTGCAGGAAAAACTGTGTTTTGGTGTTTTGTTATTGCAAATTGTTTGCATTTGGATTCTGTAATTTTAATTTGTTTTGCAGTGATGCAAAGTTTTTCCTTTTTCTTTTCTATCCTTATATTTCTCTTTCTGTCCTTAGAATACTTTAGAATAGTGATAGAAGGAAATAGTTCTATTTGGGAATAAATTATTGAATTATGTGTAAGATAATTGTGTTAATTTGGGAGAAAATGAATGAATTTTCTCCCAAATTGCATGGGGGGAGTTATAATAGGATATTTGTTAATTAAGAGTTGATTAAGAGTTTGTTAGGAAATAAGGTTGATTGCAATAGATAAATATTGAAATTTGAGAAAGCTGGATTTCTTTAAGCCAAAATAGAATATTCAAGAGAGGATAATAGGAAATAAAAATAATTTCTCAGAGGTTCTTGAAAGGGAGAGTTAGACCAATGAACTCTCACTCTTAGTCTGTCCTGACTCAAAAAACACTCTCTCTTGGTCTGTCCTGACTCAAGGAAGGAGGTCCTAGGGTTTTTGACTTGGAGAGTTGGAAGTTGGAGAAGATCTGGTGAATTTTCTACTTGAGAAATATCCAAATAAGAAGGAAGGAGATTGTGGTGCAATATCATTGCTTTGCTAGTGGTGGCAGAAGAGAGCAAAGCTGTGAGGATTCTGATTAGCTGTTTTCCCATCTAAACAGCAGGAAAGAAATTTAATCTTTCTCATCGTGATAAGTTATATTTTTAGTTTTAAAGTAGAGTTAGAATTGGGTTAATAGACAGGAAGATAAGTTAGCCTTCATTTTTATCAAGGAGAAGTGGGTTCATGCAAACATTAAGTTGAGTTAGAAAATTTAGATTTAAAGTAAATATTATTCTTACTTGTTTCCTTTTTCTTTCCCTTTTTCCTAAATGTTAATACTTCCCGCAAATAGTTTTTTATACAACCTGGCCTGAGCAGAATTTTTTCAAACTGCTTGGGAAGCCATCTTTCCCAATAGTCAAACCAACAACCTGTCCACTATAAGAGTAATTTTAGGGTCGTGATCTAATATAAATTTATTTGATCACCAGGGAATATCCCAAATAAAATACCCGTCAGTTTGGAAATTTATGGTGGTTTAATTAATATAGAGGGAAGAAATTAAGGAGAAGAGAGAGGGAGAGGGTATAGGATTCATCCCACCTGGCCTGTGCCAGGGGGAGTTCAAAGTCTTCTGCCACAAGATCTCTGAAGAAAATTAGAGACTTTCTAAGAGGATAACGTTTGGAAGATAAAGGAGAAAGGAATCATCCTAAACTCCGAGAGAGCTCAGTAAGATGCCTCACATGAACTAGGCTACTGTAAAAATTCAAATTAGTTTCTAGTAATAAAAGTATTATATTTTATGAGGTTTGTTAAAGATTAAAAAATAAAGAAAATACAAAATAAGAAAGCATATGGCTAGAAGGGCCAAAAGACCCATTCAATTTCACTTACACTACATCTCGATAATCTTTAATAAACCTCAAAAAAATATAATACTTTTATTACTAGAAACTAATTTTAATTTTTATCTTTTTGGAGAACCACGTCAGTTGTGACGAAATACCTTCAATCTTCTGATCTTTTCTTTAATAGCTAGTGCCTAGTTTGTTTGTTTTTAAGCCAAGTTCTCCAAGAATTTTCAGAAAAGCCTTTTGATCCAGACATGTTTGATTCAAATTGCTGATGCTTGAGGGCTATCTCTCTCACTCACCTGGCCCTCCTGATTCCCACACCTCTGGCCTCCAACTGTAAACCTTGAAATTTCTCAGACTTGTGAATGTTAAAAATTTCCCCATTGGACTGGGAACATTCTGCATTTTGATGAGAAAACTCCTTGCTATGGGAGGACTTCTACTCCACCTGTACTTAAGACTGCTTTAGGGGAGAAAAATCCTTGCTAAACAATGAAAGTACTTGGACCCATGCTTATAATAAGGCAAGGAGTTCTTTGAGCCAGGCCTGTTTTTTAGAATTGATACAATGAGATGCTAGGTACCTAAAAGGATCGGGCAAGTTTTCTCTTAATGAGATTAGTTGACTCAGCTGTGTTTTCACTGGTTCAGACATACTGAGGAGATTAGTCGACACGGCAGCATTTTTTCTGGTTCAGACTTACTGAGGAGATTTGTCAACTTAGCAGGAATTCAGATGGGCAGTCCTTTGGAAAACGTCTACAGTGATTGGTAGATGTAAGGACTTAGGGGAGGTGACATAGGAGAAAAACCCCTATATAAGAAAAAGCAGAATCTCTTGAGGAAAGGGAATCCTTTTGGAGGATCTCTGATAAGGATCACTTGGGAAGAATCTCTTGAGAGAGGCTCTGGAAAAGGGAAGCTCTTGGAGGACAATCTCTAAGGAGGTCTCGCTGGAGCTCCTCTGAGGGGACTCTGTCCCTCTGGAGGCTCTGGAGAGAGGCCCTTTGGAATAGTCTCTGGCTGGAAGGCTCTTTAAGGAGGACTCTGGCTAGAACTCTCTCTGGTGAAGTCAGCTGAGATGGAGCTGGCCTGGTGTCACTAGAATCCTTGCTTAGACAGACCTTGTGGTGAGTGTTAAAAGACTGACTGACTGATCTCTCTCTCTTAAGACTCAGGTCTAGGCCATGTTGGCTTAAGGCCCTTCATACTTATTTCCTTTTTCTCTCTTTCTCTCTTTTCTTTAATTCCACATTTGTATTAATTAAAATCTTGGGTATTTGAATAATTGGGAATATTTCCCTCGCAACCATCTTATATTTGATTTAAAAACCAAGACACTGTAGTGAAACATATTTCTGCAGACAAATTTACTCACCCTCTCTTATATCTATCACAATTTATATCTTCCACTATTTTAATCACTACAATTTAAGACCGCAACCATTTTAAATCTAACACAAACCAGATCTCGATCACCTGGTGACCCGCCTGCCGGCCCCAGCAAACTCTAGCCTCGGAGCAGACTGCTCATCGCCCCAGGCTGCTGATAGCAGACCCAATTTCTTCAGGATCAAAAACCAGCTGGTAAAAATGGGGGTGTTCTTTCCTTAGCCTCCACGTGGCAGGGGGCATGGGACAGGGGACCACAGTGGGAGAGAAAGAGAAGGAAGAGACTTTTCCAAACAGGAACTTAAAGCATGGCTACTTTAAGAGGATATCTTTTGACTTCATTGATCCTTTCATTTATTTGACCTGTGTGCCAGGGTAAAAATTCAGCTCCCTGCAACTCTTTAGCCAAATTTGAGATTCCTAAAACCTGGCTGAGTGAATTGAGAGTCACAGCTAGGCTTGCCTCTCTACAGCTCTCTCTCTAGGCTCTCTCTAGGCTCTCTCTACAGCTAGGCTTGCCTCCTTTTGTGGTCAGTCTTCCCAAAGAGAGCAGAGGTTTCTTTGGTCAGAGAGCCCAAAGCTAAGCCATCCTCCCCACCCCCACCCCTCAGGGTCCCTCAGCCAGCTTCAACTGCCTTCTCCTCCTGGGAACATTCCATTTGAAACCTTCTCTTTGATTGACAGACAGGTCCCCAGCTTTGTTTCTTGCATCTTGGCTTTTCCTGCAAAACCTCTCTCTCTTCAAGTCTCTATCACACTACGCACCTCAAACAACAAAGTGATATACTGGAAATACAGAATAAGGCATACAATTTTTTTAACAGGACCACTGCAAGAACTTGTTTCATTTGGCAATGTTTATTTGTTATGTAGGATTTTATTTTATTGTTCATCTAGGCCTGAGGGGAAAGAAGGATAAGAGCAATTTCAAGAAAATAAATTATTATTAATAAAAAATTAAAAACTAAACTAAAAACTTTTGTTCCTCAAAAATGCCATTCCTCTATGCCCAAAGGACTTTAAAAGACTGCCTGCTCTTTGATCCAGCCATACCACTGCTGGGTTTATACCAGAAAGAGATAATAAGGAAAAAGACTTGTACAAAAATATTTATATAACCCTAAGAGAAAGATCAGTCAGTCTTTAATCACTCACCTCAAGATCCTTTCAAGCAAAACTCTAGTGTTCAGAGAGACCCACCAGTTCAGCTCCTGAGCTCCACTTCAGCTTCCAAGGCTGACTCCCCTCCTTCAGAGAGAGTTCTCTCAGAGAGAGTTTCTTGCTCTCAGCTTCTGACCTCCTTTTAAAGAGAATTTTCTCCTATGTCACCTCCCCTAAGTTCTCACATCTACCAATCACAGTAGACGTTTTCCAAAGGACAGACCATTCTTAATTCACACCTGAGTAGACTAAACTTTTGAGTAATTCACACCTGAGTAGACTAAAACCTCACTCCTCTTTTGTTAAGCTTGTCCCTTGCTAGTTTGCAAGTTGCCTGACCTTCATAGGTACTTAGCACCTTCCTAAAAATAGACTTAGCTTAAGGCTTTTGCCTCACTCTAAGTATGAGTTAAGTACCTTTTTCATTGTTCAGTAAAGAGTTTACAACTTTATCTTCCCCTAAAATATGCTTAAGTATGGGTGTAGTAACATAAAGTTCTCACATTCCTGACCAAAGTCCCTTCATTGTTTAAAATGGGAAATGGTCTTAACCAAATGTTCTAAAGTAGAGTCTGAGAATTTTTAAGATTCACAATGTGAAACCCAAGAAACCTGTCCTTGTAAAATTCCCATCCAGGATATTATTATCAAATGATACCAAGACTATGATGAGGGGAGATTGCAATGGAGGTAAAGAATCAAAGCCAAATATCTCTAACTTTAGCAAAGACCAGACCATTTTCTTCATGGTTCACAACTTTTGTGTTTTAAACTGCAAAAAGAATAATGAAAGAACTGAAAAAAGCCTTGGAGGTGTAAACCTCAAAATTTCTTAGACTTATAAATGTTGGAAAATTTCACCATTGGGAAATTTCATACTTGAAAAATTTCCTATTGATAGTGGGTCTTGGCTATTGGAATGTGAACCCCATTGGCATGAGAGTTTCCTACTCCTCCCTTCTTAAGATTACTTTAGGACAGAAACCTTTTGCTGAACAATGGAAAGGACTTTGACCTATGCTTAAGCATAGAACAGGAATTTCTTTGAGTCATGATTGATTTTAGAATTGATACAATGGAGATACTTGGAATCAATCTCCACCCTACTCAGTCCTAACAGGATGGAGGAAGGGCTGCAGCATAGATCAAAATTTAATTATTCCAATCTCTACCCTACTCAGGTTAACAGGATTTAGAAAGGGCTGTAGCAAAGATGAAAGATTTAATTATTTGAAAATATGACCTTCAACAGACATGTGCAAAGCCAGAGACCTCTGGGCGGTCCTGGGTTAAGCTAGAGCCTCCATTGGCACAGGGAAATTGATGGACAGTGATTGGTAGATGTGAGAACTGAGGGGAGGGAACTTGGATGGTTTCCTTAAAAATAGAGGGGTCTGAAGACTCAAGGGGTGGTGGTTGAAGAGTTTGTCGGAGTGGTTGGAGTGTGCTCTGAGAAGCTTTCTCTGAAGGAAGCTGAAGGTGGGGGCCTTTGAAACTGTTTCTCCATTTTGGTCACGTGAGTAATAGGGACTGATCTCCTTTCTTTGCCCCAGCTATCTAAGGGCTTGGGCCTTTTGGCCCAGCCTAAACAGAAGGGGTATTTAAGCCCTATTCCCTTCTCTCCCCTTTCTCTCTCTCCCTCTCTCTCTACCTCTAATTCCTTTCTTCCTCCTGTTTGTGATTAAACTCCATAAAGGCTGACGGCTGACTTGAGTTTTCATTTAGGAATTACATAGCTGAATTCCTTGGCGACCTTAAATTAATATATATCAGTCTTTTAAAGTGATTTCCTTGTCACAGAGGAAGAAACAAAGGACCATCACCCCATCCTATAATAATCCTCTAGGGCAAATAGAGTGAAAATAATTACTTTTTTATTTTATCATTCTACTAGGAATCTGATAAAGGGAAAAGTCAACCCTCAAAAATAGGCTCAGCCACATTAGTATTTACACTCCATACAGGGTATCTTGACTTTAAAACAGTGACAAGCCCTCCACACAATTAAAACTAAATCTAAACAATTGGAAAAACATCAATTGCTCATGGGTGGGGTGAGCTAACATAATAAAAATGACAATCCTACCCAAATTAATTTACTTATTTGGTGCCATACCCATTGAACTACCAAAAAACTTTTTTACTGAATAAGAAAAAACCATAGCAAAGTTCATTTGGAAGTACAAAAGATCAAGGATGTCCAGGGAAATAAAGAAAAAAAAATTCAAAGGAAGGTAGACTTGCAGTCCCAGATCTCAAACTATACTATAAAGCAGTGGTCATCAAAACAATATGGTACTGGCTAAGAGACAGAAAGGAGGATCAGTGGAATGGACTTGGGATAAGTGACCTCAGCAAGATAGTCTATGACAAGCCCAAAGATCCCAACTTTGGGGACCAAAATCCACTATTTGATAAAAACTGCTGGGAAAATTAGAAGACAGTATGACAGAGACTAGGTTTGGATCAACATCTCACACCCTACACCAAGATAAACTCAGAATGGGTGAATGACTTGAATACAAATAAGGAAACTATAAGTAAATTAGGTGAACACAAAATAGTATACATGTCAGATCTTTGGGAAAGGAAAGATTTTAAAACCAAAAAAGAGTTAGAAAAAATCACAAAACATAAAATAAATAATTTTGATTACATCAAATTAAAAGTTTTTGTACAAACAAAACCAATGCAACCAAAATTAGAAGGGAAGCAACAAATTGGGAAAAAATCTTCATAACAAAAACCATTCTGGAGGGTAATTTGGAACTATGCCCAAAGGGTGCTAAAAGACTGTCTGCCCTTTGATCCAGCCATAGCACTGCTGGGTTTGTACCCCAAAGAGATAATAAGGAAAAAGACATGTACAAGAATATTCATAGTTGCACTCTTTGTGGTGGCCAAAAAATTGGAAAATAAGGGGATGCCCTTCAATTGGGGAATGACTGAACAAATTGTGGTGTACATTGGTGATGGAATACTATTGTGCTCAAAGGAATAATAAATTGGAAGAATTCCATAGCAACTGGAATGACCTCCAGGAATTGATGCAGAGTTAAAGGAGCAGAACCAGGAGAACATTGTACACAGGGACTGATACACTGTGGTACAATCAAATGTAATAGACTTCTCCATTAGTGGAAATGCAATGATCATGAACAACCTGGAGGGATTTACCAGAAAGAACGCTATCCACATTCAGAGGAAAAACTGTGGGAGTAGAAACACTGAAGAAAAACAACTTCTTGATTACATGGGTCAAGGGAGATATGATTGGGGATGTAGACTCTAAATGAACATTCTAGTGCAAACATCAACAACATGGAAATAGGTTCTGATCAAGGACACATTTAATACCCAGTGGAATTGCACATCGGCTACGGGCAGGGTAGGGAGAGGGGAAGGAGGGAAAGAATGTGATTCTTGCAACCAAGATATAATGTTCTAAATTGACTAAATAATTTTTTTAAATAAATAAAAATAAAAATTAACCTGTTTATAAAAAAAACAATAACATGTTCACACTGAATGTGGAGTTCAGTTCATCTCTAGAAGCTCTAAATCAATTGGAACTAGTTCAAATACTGTACTTAAACTATATTGTAACTTAAGCTTCTAGTATCATTAAGTAACTTTCATAAACCCTTCACCCTTTATAACACAAATTCCAAAAATCCCTGCCACTGGAAATGTATTGCACAAATTGGTAAGCAGCATCCAAGCATATCCACCACCTTAATAGGGTGATCCAAAACACCAGAGGATTTGTGGAAGCATACCCCAAGATCTGCTGATCCTACCAAATTATGGAAAAAAGGAAACAACTTAAGAAGAATAAACTAGTGTATAAAGCAGTCCAAAAGGAGCTCTATAGAGCAGAACTACAGGTTCTGTAGATAACAGCTAGAATCTACGTCAAACAAGCAAAATGTCCAATAATTCACTTAAATGTACCACAGTGAGAATGGTCACAATTGGCATAAGCCATTGGGACAGCATGCTAATAAGCAGCAACCTCAGGAATGTAAGATTTACAAAAGGATAAAATAATTCTAAGGATATCTGCTAAAGCAAAATATTTTTTCAAAGGCAGCATAGATTTCTATTGCATTTCTATAAGGAAAAAATGCTAAGAATAATTTAATAAATCTGTCTTTCACAGATTTATGGCCAAAACATAGCACTGAAATTTCCTTCCAAATTAGATGATAAAGAATCCAGGGTTTAAAAAGAAAAAGAGTAAAATCCTACTGTGCCAGAATTAAAGGATCAAGGAAAAGAGAAAAAGCACTCTTCCTTATTAGCAGACTGCAAAGGGATTTCAGGAAAAGGAGGAAAGAGGACAAAATTGTGCCTCCATCTAGGGCGTCCCATCCAGGACTTTCAGAAGCCCCATTTTACTCAACTTCAGTCATTGCCCCAAACCTGGGGCACCTCTTCCCAAAATTTTTCTAAATGGTCTATTCTCCCTCAACAGAGTTTTGGAAAATCTCTGTTAGCCTCCAGCTTCCAACCATGCTGTACAGGTCTGAACATGCTTCAGGCACATCTGGCAAATTACTTGTCCCATAATGCCCTCAAATAGGCCCTTTACCTTTGGTGAACAGAAAAATGAAAAGTCATTGGTCTTCAGCCTCTTCCAATTGCTTGCAAATATATGCCAAAACTTTAGCTACCTTCAACCTTCATTTAGCATTCCTATATGGGAAATAAAGCAGTCCCTCTTGGGGAAATCTATCATTCCATGGGCCTCCCTTTTACATTCTAAGCCAGAATCCTTTCTCAGTCCAATTCATAAATATATTCAAAAGTCCAAGAAATTCAAGAGGCTGAGTCACTAGTTAAGCCAGCTCCCTATTCCCCCCATCTCACTATCATGAATCAGAATGGGTGCACTTTACAGATTGGCCAGGCATCTAACAGAACAAACAACTGATCCCTCTTAAAAACCCAGAAGATGAACTCTTTGAAACAGCATTCAAAATAGCTTCCCTGGTTGTCTAGTATGCAATTTTAAATGCTGCCTGACTGACATGTACTATACCCAGGGATAAGGACATAAGGAAACAAAAGGCACCTGTTATCAAACAGAGGAGAGAAGGTAGGTTTGATCTATCAGTGACCAATGATCAAACTCTATAAAATCAACAAGCATAATTGGGGATTCGAAGCAAAAAGGGATGAATGAAACATTGACCCCCAACCAACCAGAGCAAATACAGTTTAGAAGAACCTTAAATTTCAATCCTGTTTCTTCACCTCTTAAATCTTCCCTTTCCTGAGAAGGAAAGGAGCCTAGAAAGATATGAGGAACAAACTGGGTTTGGGGAAAATCTCAACAGACAGCAATGGAGTTCTGTTGATACAAAAGCAAGAAGAATGTGTCAGTAGGAAAAAGGAAGAGTCAGGCTCCGAAGTTAAGAAGCCAAAATGCCAACCCTGATCGCCAGCCCGTTACTGACCATGACTGATGGGATCACATGCATTAGGTCACACTGAGTCAGAACCACTGAAGAGGAGAAACAGGAATATTTACTTGATTTCAAGCCTATGACTCAGCTTGTTTGACTCTGAGATTCTAGCTCCTGAAGTGACTTCAAAGATCCAGAGCCCAGCAGCTCGATAAGACAAAGAGAGAGGTGGTTCTGTCCACACCTGACTTGGTCACCAGCCCAGCTTTCAACAGCTACCACCAATGGGTAAAGTGATGGAAAAGGAGCCAAGAATAGTATTGTTTAAACAGTCCTAGACAAATTGACAGCCATGATCATAGAAACATGCCTACTTTCTAAAGCTTTCAGCAAGATGGAGAAATCTTCAACTTCAGCAAAGCTAGTCACCCATCAAGTTGTTGCACGTTCCTGCTCCTAGTACTAAGGACCATGAATGCAGATCTCTCAAAGGCTGAGTCCAAGGGTTCTGTGCTAAACAGAGAGAAATAAAGACATTATCAAAGGCTAGAGAGCAGACCAGCATCTTCTTGACGTACATGGAGCCCCGAAAAACTAGACAATGTGGTTCATCTTCCTGTGTCACTGTATCACTGTGTCACCCTCCCCACCCAGAGGTCCTAGGTAAAGCACCCAAGCCAAGAGGCTCCCTTATCCTTTAGAGAGCTCCCAGGTAAACCATGCCAACAGACCTTGTAACCAAAAGTCCCAACTCTTACCCTTCATGAATTATCTTAAACTGTGACAAAGATTACAAACTTAAGCAAGAGAACAAACTTAACTACTTGGACTATATGAGACATTCCATACTGTGAATGGGGAGCAGGTGTGACCCAGTCTCATGAAGAGCTAATGTAGCTGTGGTAGAATACTGGTGAAAAAATGATGCTGGCTAGGCAGCTAGGTCACATGGTGAATAAAGCAACAGGCCTGGAGTCAGGAGGACCTGGGTTCAAATCTGGCCTTAGATATGTCTTAGTTGTAACTGGGCAAGTCACAACTCCATTTGCCTAGCCCTTGTTCTTCCATCTTAAGAGTTATAACTAAGATAGAAAGCAATAGTTTTCTTCAAATAATGCTGGATTTCAGAGCCTCACAACTCTGAAACATAAACATTGAGAATCACTAGGGGAAAGATCAGGAAGTAGAAAGCAGGGATGGACAAAGGAAGTGTTGAGCCCAACAGGATGGACTCAGGGCCCAAGAAAATGACATTTCCTTTCTCCTTCCTACTCAGAAGTCAGAGCCAAGAATTTTTCAGAGAAATCTCCAGAGATGTTTTAAGATAAATGAAATCATCAGAATGGATGAGGAAAAGTTTTACTAAGCCTGAATTTTCTCTAACCTAAGATAACTTCAAAGTCCTTTGCAAGCATGATTGAGCACATAGTTCCCAATACAATGAACTTTTCCCCTTTCCTTCTAATCCTGTCTGTCCAGAGGCCTTACATACCGTATATTCCAGTTCTTTGCCAAGTCTTCTCTCATTGCATTGGTCACACACAAGTTTAGATCTGACAGGCGGCCACAGAGCTTTTCATACCTGGGAAATAACATTTGTCAGGGCCTGATCCATCACTGCCACGACTACTTATGGGTAGTCAATGACCAAGTATCCAAGCTCTGTAACTGGGCATTGACTCCCCAGAGAAACAATCCAGGATTGGGAAGATGCTGCTTTGGGGCTCTGGAACAGAAGATTTTTTGATAACTCTCCTCCCTCAGCAGCACAACAAGCTGACTTTGCCATTTCTCTCTGCACTATTGCTCTTTCCCTAGTCAACCTCCAGCTGTGTCTACAGTGCCTAATTTATCACCCTTCACTCAAATCCAGTCCCAAGACCCACCTAGCCCTCTTACCACTTAGCTAGCTGTACAAGAGGGTGGGCAAAGCCATGTGTCAGACCCATGATGGTATAGCCATAATTGTGCCAGTCAATGACTAGCTTGCTCCTGCGAAGACAACACACAACCCAACACACAGCAATGCTGGGCAGGCCAGGTGGATTCTGTGAAAGAGACAAAGTACAATCAAAAGCAAGAAACTTTGGAGCACAGGGCAAGGAAACCAAGGGCAGGGCTTGCACATAACCCAAACCCAACTTAAAATGATCCCATGATCAGGGAACAGATTACTCAAACAACTGCCACTCGGACTAAAGAGGAAAACTCCCAGTATCTCTCTTACTGTTGAACTTTATATAGAGAGAAGATGTAGGAAACTGTCATGAATAGCCACAACGCTTAGACCCCTGACCACTAGGGAGGGAGCAAACTGACCAAGATGGCAGGACAGAAACAACATCAAAAAAAGCACCTAAAGTCAAGAGATCTCATGGTAGCACATGAGGACTACTGACACCCCACCCCCACCTCCAGAAGGTATCATTTTCACACTTATGGCCTTATCTCAGAACTTATACATAACCCATGAGGGAAGCTCAGCCCTTAATCATTATGAAGTCCCACAGATAATGCTGCTATGCCAAAATACTGTAGAAGACAAAATAGGAACAAAGCAAAAGGATGCCACAAAACTATAATCCCTTGAAACCCCAGTTACTGGAGGTAAAGAGAAGGATAAGTTGTAAAGTTACATTTTAAATGAGGAACTGGCTAACCCTTACCTGGAGTAAAATGTAGACCACTGGACAAGTCTTTAAAAGCAAGACATACAGAAGGTGTAGTGCCTGGATAACAACTTTTATACCATACTGACATATCTGGGGACCAACTGAAAGTCAAAGAACAGTTGTAAGAATCAAATGTAATTTGGCTCTCCCTGAATTTTTACCCTACCATCTGTATAAAAAAAAAAAAAAGAACATGTCTCACCTGGGATTCGCTTAACTTCAGGCAGGTATAAATTCTTTTATTGAATAAGAGTTCATCATGAGGTCTGAAACCTAAAAGAGAAGTCATCTTCAAGTCCAATGAGGCAAGCATGCAGATGACTCCCAAAACCATAACTCCAGACTCAACTTAAGCCAAATACTCCCCCCTAAGCTTGAGACCAGCATTTCTAACTGCTTATCTGACACCTCCACGTATATGTGCTACCAACACCTCCATTTCTACATATCCAAAACAAAATTTAACTTGCCTCCAAAACCCATCCTTCTATCTGATTTCCCCAATTCATTTAATAGCACTATCATTCTTTTAGTTACCCAAAGTTAAAAATTCAGTCATTTTTACTTTTCAGACTTCCTTATCTTTCAATATCTTGTAATTCAAATTCTTTCAATCCTCTCTTTAAAATTCTCCTGCAGGGGCTTCCGGTTAAGATGGCGGCTTAGAGGCAGCAAAAGTTCAGACCTCTGAAAACCCTTCCTTACCGATCACAAACTGAATGCTCCTAGGGCACCTAAATTCAAACTGAACAACAGGACAGAGCCGGGGAACCCTCCTCCTGGGCTTGGATCAAAAGGTGAGCCCGCGGCAGCAGCAGGAAGCTCAGGGCCGGCAAAAGGGCCTCAGGGCCGGCTATTCTGAAGGACTCACCTTGAAAGCAACTTGAGCCAGTCTCAGGGGCGCCCAACACAGACGGCAGGGAAACAGAGAGAGACGGGGGGAGCCTGTAGCCCCCTGGCTGGGTCCTTTCATCTGAGTCTCACCAAAGGTTCCTGCTTCAGGGAAAATTCAGTCCAACCCAGCTGAACATAATTCTATCAGGAGCCCTCAGAGCGCAGGGAGGCCAAGACCCTTCCCCGCTTAGAGTGCAAGGTCCTTTGAAAGAACAGAAACCTCAGGGCCGGCAAAGGCACTGAGGAACCTTGCGGACAGTGCTGCGCCAGGCTCAGAGCATGGAAGTAAGGCAAAGGAGAAGCAACTGGAGGGAACTGAGAGCAGTAACACCCAAAACACTGGCAGGCAGAGGAGGGCAGACCCTGGACTTCCCCAGGAAGACAGAGCAGCTGCGGAGAATGAACAATTTTCCAGGGGCTAAAGCCTCAGACCATCAGACAAATACACTAAGAGTCAGTCCTCCTCACTCAGATAGAGATGGCAAACAGTACAGAAGTGCAAAAGCCTCCAAACACCAAGAAAAGCAAGAAGAAGGGGGTGACTTTGGACACATTTTATGGAGTAAAAATACAAAATACAGAGGAGATAGAAGAGGAAACACAAGCAAATGCTCTGAAACCTTCCAAAAGAAATGGAAATTCTCCACAAACTCTTGAAGAATTTAAATCAGAAATTATCAAAAAAAATGGAAGCCTTCTGGGAGGAAAAATGGGAAACAATCCAAACGGAACTCGGCAATCTGAAGCATGAAAAAACGCAACTACAGAAACAGCTTGACCAAACTGAAAAGGAAAACCAGGCTTTAAAGGTCAGAATCAGGCAACTGGAAGACAATGATCTTGCAAAAGAGCAAGAATTAATAAAGCAAAGCCAAAAGACTAAGAAATTAGAAGAGAACATAAAATATCTCACTGACAAGGTGACAGACCCGGAAAATAGTGTAAGAAGAGACAATCTGAGAATAATTGGCCTACAAGAAAAGCCAGAAATAAATAATAATCTTGACATCATAATACAAGATATCATTAAAGAAAACTGCCCAGAGATTCTAGAACAAGGGGGCAAACCAGGCATTGAAAGAGTTCACAGAACAACCTCTACACTAAATCCCCAAAAGACAACTCCCAGGAATGTAATTGCCAAATTCCAAAGCTTTCAAGCAAAAGAAAAAATCTTACAAGAAGCCAGAAAAAGACAATTTAGATATAAAGGAATGCCAATCAGGGTCACACAAGACCTTCCAATCTCCACTCTGAATGACTGTAAGGCATGGAACATGATTTTCAAAAAGGCAAGAGAGCTGGGGCTTCAACCAAGAATCAGCTATCCATCAAAACTGACTATATACTTCCAGGGGAAAGTATGGTCATTCAACAAAACATTCAACAAAATAGAAGATTTCCAAGTTTTTGCAAAGAAAAGACCAGAGCTCTGTGGAAAAGTCAACACCCAAACACAAAGAGCAAGGAATACCTGAAAAGGTAAATATGAAGGAAAGGGAAAAGGAGAAAAATGTTATCTTTTTCATTTATTCAAACTCTCTTCTGTAAGGACTACATTTATATCAATTTATATATATTAATATGTGGGGAAAATGTAATGTGTAACTCTCAAAAATTGTGTGCATCATTAAATTAGTAAGAGGAATCATGCATAGGGAATGTTGGGAGCATCAACATGATATGGAGAAAGGGGGGGATAGAAAAGAAAAAGGGAGGGGGGAATCATTGATGGTACTAAGATATACTCCAAGAAATGGGGGGGAGACTAAATAGAATAATCTTTCTCACACAAAGATACACATGGGAAGGGGAGGGGAAAAATTCTCCTATAAGAAGGAGAGGAAGAGAGCATCTAGATCCATTGGGATCTTTAATTTTATCTTACCCAACACGGTAAGGGAGAAGGGAAAACCAGGGGGGTGGGGAACAAAAAAAAGGGAGGGAAGTAGAGGGGGGGAGGGGGAGGGAACAAAAAGGGAGAGGCTAGAAAGGGAAACATATGAAAAGATCTTGCCCTCAAGGTGACAGATCAGGAAAACAGATCACAAAGAGACAATTTGAAAATCATTGGTCTACCTGAAAAGCCAGAAATAAACAGAAATCTTGACATCATAATACAAGAAATCATCCAAGAAAACTACCCTGATGTTTTTGAATAAGAGGAAAAAATAGACATTGAAAGAGTTCATAGAACACCCTCTATACTAAATCCCCCAAAAGATAACTCCCAGGAATTGCCAAATTCCAGAGCATTCAAGCTCAGGAGAAAATTCTACAAGAAGCCAAAAAAAGCACCCATGAGTGCACCAAGGTGCACCAAGGAGCACCCATGAGGATCACACAAGACCTGGTAGCTTCCACACTAAAGGACCGCAAAGCCTGGAACATGATATTCAGAAAGGCAAGAGAACTGGGTCTTCAACCAAGAATCACCTATCCATAAAAACTGACTATATACTTCCAGGGGAAAGTATGGGCCTTCAACAAAATAGGAGCTTTCCAAGTTATTTGTAAAGAAAAGACCAGAACTAAGTGGAAAGTTTGATATCCAAACACAAAGATCAAGAGAAACATGAAAAGGTAAATAAGAAAAAGAGGGAAAAGAAGAAAAAATTTTTTTATTCAAACTCTCTTCTTTAAGGGCTACAATTAGATAAAATTATATATATATATATATATATATATATATATATATATATTAATATATGGGGGAAATGTTATTTGTAACTCTCAAAAACAGTATTCATTATAATAGTAATTATAAGAATCACTCATAGGAAAAGATTGGGGCATTAAGGGCTAAAAGATGATATGAAAGGAAAAGAAAAGGGGGGGGGGAGAATTGAAGAGGGTACCAAGAGATATGTGAAGAAACAAAATAAACAGAATAATCTCTTTCACACAAAGATGCACATGGGGAGGGGAGGGGAATAATACTCTTATAAGAAAGAGAGTGCTAATAGAGAATACTTAAACCTTACTCTCAGAGAAATCAACTCTGAGAAGGAAGAGCATCTAGATCCATTGAGATCTTGAATTCTATCTTATCCTACAGGGTAAGGGAGAAGGGTAAACTAAGGGGGGGGTAGGTGGGAGGGAGTACAAAAAGGGAGGGAAGGAGAGGGGGTAGGGAACTTAACAGACCCTAAAAAAAAGAAGGGAACAAAAAGGGAGGGACCAGAAAGGGAAGCATATCAATGGAGGGGATTAGGGGGGTTGGTTAAAAGTAAGCCACTGGTTTAAAAGGATATAGAAAAGGAAGAAAGGACAGACCTAGGAGAGGATATCAAAATGCCAGGGAATTCACAAGTGACAATCATAACTCTGAACATGAATGGGATGAACTCACCCATAAAACGTACATGAATAGGAGAGTGGATTAGAATCCAAAACCCTACCATATGTTGTCTTCAAGAAACACACGGGGGGGGGGGGGGGGGGGGGAGTAGATACTCACAAGGTCAGAATTAAAAGTTGGAGCAAGACCTATTGGGCCTCAACTGATAGAAAGAAGGCAGGAGTTGTAATCATGATATCTGACAAAGCCAAAGTCAAAATAGATCTGATCAAAAGGGATAGGGAAGGTAATACATCCTTATAAAAGGGAGTATAGACAGTGAGGAAATATCACTAATCGACATTGGAAATTAAACAATATGATTCTCCAAATTTGGTTAGTTAGAGAACAAATCATAGAAACAATAATTTCATTGAAGAAAATGACAAAAATGAGACATCCCTTCAAATCCTATGGGATGCAGCCAAAGCAGTACTCAGGGGAAAACTTATATCCTTGAGTTCATATATATTAACAAATTAGGGAGGGCAGAGGTAAGTGATTTGTACATGCAAATCAAAAAACTTGAAAACGAACAAATAAAAAATCCCCAGGAGAAAACCAAATTAGAGATCCTAAAAATTAAGGGAGAAATTAATAAAATCGAAAGTGATAGAACTATTGAACTAATAAATAAGACTAGAAGCTGGTATTTTGAAAAAACAAAATAGACAAAGTAGTGGTCAATCTAATTATAAAAAGGAAAGAAGAAAATCAAATTAACAGTATCATAGATGAAAAGGGAGAACTCACCTCCAATGAAGAGGAAATTAAGGCAATTATTAAAAAATATTCTGCCCAATTATATGGCAATAAACTTGCCAATCTAGGTGATATGGATGAATATTTACAAAAATAGGCAGGATGGACCTTGGCATAGGCCCCAGATGGTCAGCATGGCCAGCCTAGGCAAGGGGTGTAGGGAACTAGGGGTGAGGTAGAGAAGGGGTAGCTTGTTGAGGAACAGCAGCAAAAAGGGATAAAATGTGAGGTTGTCTTTCTAGCCCCTTCTACTAATCCCTAATGAAATGGAATTTTTAAAAAATCACATTTAAGAAACAGTTAACACTTTATAGATGTTTGTTGATTGATAATTCTAATTTCTTTCCATTTCCATTAATTCCTCTCAATCTCCCTCCAGGCTTGCTCCACTACAGTGGCTCCAGCTCTGGCAATATTAACCCAGGTGACTTTTCCTCATTTTCTCTGAGGTTGTAAGGACTGAGGGATGGTGGCTGAATCCCAAGGGATTTTAGTTCTTGGTGGGTTAATGGAAGATGTCAGTCTGAGGAAAGGGAGAAAAGATCTTGCTTTGGCCCCCAGGATAATGGGTTGAAGGGAAATTGATTTCTGTTGTCCTGGAGGTCTGAATCATCCTTGAGCCTACCCACAATAACCCATAAGCCAGGGGTATAGTGAAAAGAGAAATAGATTTGGAATTAGGTGATCTGGAATCAACTCCTATCTCTAAAGCTGATAAGTTGTAGGATCTTGGGCAAGTAAATCCAATTTTCTGAGCCTCTATTTCTTTATCTGCTAAAAGGGGTTAGTGCTTATGCTAGCTACCTCACAGGGAGGTTGTGCCTTTACAGGATAATAAAAATCTGAATTGATTTTATCAGATCAAGTTCTGGATAAAGCATTCTCTCTGTGGGGATCTAGGCTACATTCTCTCTTTGGTTAGACTGTATCTGTCCCCAAAGCTAGTAAGCAAAATGGTAGGGAAGAAAATTAATTGGTCCTGAGTACACCTCCCCCTTTCTCTCCTCTTTTCTCTTTTGTCAGTCCTCTCCCCAGCTAACCTCTTCTCTTGCTGCCTTGGGTCCCTGATCAACTCATTCTCTTTTAAGAGAGAGGACCTGAATATCTTCTGTGCCTGTGGGTAATTTACCTTTTAAAGGCCTAAAGAAAAAAGTGGTTAATGTAAAGGAAGAAATCACGAATGGTAGAATTTCAGGTTATGTGAGACAGATAAGGGAGATCATTTTAGACAAGAGTGACCTTTCCTAGTATATTCATGGTTATATTATTAAGGCTGCCACTTCTATTTCTCCTTGGGCCTCCCTCTGCTGCCTAAGACTTGTCCACCCCACCATCGTGGCTCCTTCCCATCTGGGACCCTGATTCAGGCATCCGAGTCTGTTAGCTATGTGGAAAGGAAACTAGACTAACAGTTTGTGTGGGAGAAGGGCCAACTAGGAGTGCCAATTGGGTCTTGTGACTAGCACTTCCGTCCTGCCAGGTGAGACTTGCTGCCTGGTGTCGCAGGAGAGAGGAGCTTGTTCAGCCCAGTCTGGAGTGGCATACTCTTCTTGGTTCTGCCCGAAGATTCAGACCCATTCATCTCTGAAGGTCAGACCTTGTTGCTTTCTGTGTACTGCTAAGATTCTGAATTAGAACAACGAGAGTAGACGGGAGTGGGACAAACTCTCCGCCAGCCTCTGGGGCCTGGCCTCAGGTCTGAAGCTGAGAAAAAACTCCAATCCCAACTAGTTATTAAACTTTATATTATTAAATTCGCAGTCAGATGAGTGGACTATCATTTCTGGTCATAGAGGGAGCTGAACTTCAGGCAAAACAGACCTTATCGGACCCCTGCTGTTCCTCTCAGCAGGGGGCATCTCCCTCCCTTGCCTCTCCAAACATATTTCCTCTCTCCCCTTAACTCCTCCATACCCCATACAAACCTCCCATTACTCCCCATTTTTCAATCCCATTTCCTTTCACAATAAATATTACAGCTATAGCCCTGGGAGAGACCCAAGAGGGAGGAGCTCAGCATGAGATATCCAGCTGTCTGTACCGCACCTGACCCTAATGGCTTTATAGAATTTGTACAGGAGGTGACATTCACGTGATAAGAAACAGGGGAAGGTCTGTGTCTGAGATAAAAGGACTTGGCTTTTCCTTAAGGTCACACTATACCAGGACCTGCCAGGTAAGGGGGTATGGGATACCCAGGCCTAAATTAGGAGAATGGGTAATCCCTGTAGATTTGTTAGGACTACAAGTTAGGGATTTGAGGATGACAGAATTAGGAAGGCAAACTGCCAGGATCTGAGTTAAGTGATCAAGATGCCTTGGTCTAGATCAGGGTATAAGGATGTCAGGGTCTGAGGTAAGTGGATAGAACATCTGGGACTCAGTTAGGCAAATAAAATGACTGGGGTTGATTCGGGAACAGAGAGGGCGAACCCATTTCATTTCCTTCCTTCCTTCTCTTGGCTTCCAGGATGTTGGCATTGGCTCTCCTCGCCTTACTCTGTGTGTCAGCCGAGTCTGGTAAGTGATCTATAGCTATAGGGTCCCTAGGTCCAGAGAGGGCACTTGGGATTTAAGAGGCATATGGAGTGGAAATTCAAGGTTGGGTCTGAAAAGGATGCAGGTCCATGGGAAGACTCCAGAAGATGGTGACTGAGTCTTGGTAGGACTGCAGCCTTCTTTCCCCTCATCCTTACCAATTATTTTATCTCTAGTCCAGCCACGGGAATCCTCCTACAATGGAGAGTATGGAGGAGAGGGAGGAGAGCCCTTCTCTCACTCTGGCAACCAACTAGATGGCCCCATCACTGCCATTCGAATCCGAGTCAACAGATACTACATTGTGGGGTGAGAATTCTGAACAGGGCTGGCCCTCACTACTAGTCATTTTCTTGTTCTTGATTTCCTCACTAACTTCTCTATCATCCCTTCATTTACCTATCCTGTTGCTTTTGAATAAGGCATATCCTCCCATGGATATATTCCAATCACGAATCTTATCCTACCAAGTCTCATGCATATGTAGGAGTCAGACTTCTCACTTAGGATCACTAGTTCACTTTGCTTATTACTGATATTTTGAACATTTATGGGTAGATATTTGTTACTGGTTTTTATGCTTACCTCCTATGAATCTCTAGAAATCTCTTTTGCTAAACCACCTACACGGTCACTATTCCCTACGATATCTAGTTTTGAAAGAGAAGGAGGGAGTTTTCTTATCTATTACATTATTCTGCATTTCTTGCTAGTGAGATGCTTAATATCTGTCTCCATTTTTCCTTCCTTCTCCCTCCTTCTTCCCTAGACTTCAGGTTCGATATGGCAAGGAATGGAGCAACTATGTTGGGGGTTCCCAGGGCAACCTGGAGGAGATTCTTCTGTTCCCCGGGGAATCAATCATCCATGTATCTGGCAGATATAAATACCATGTTCTGCAGTTGGTCTTTGTGACAGACATGGGCCGATACCTGCTTTTTGGCAAAGCTACAGGCACCAGCTTCAATGCCGCCCCACTGTATCCCAACACCGTTCTTCGATTCCTCAGTGGCCGCTCTGGCTCCCTCATCAATGCTATTGGCTTTCACTGGGATGCTTACCCCCAGTGAATGCAGCAGCTGCTAACCATCCAGACACAGCAGGCCCTCCCTCTCCTTGGAAAAGTTCTTGTCCCCTCAGGAACTACTAAAGTGGTTGAATAAAAAGATGTTGCTCGAGTCAGTTTGTGGAAGTGTGCCGCTGTTGTGTGTCTCTAATTTAGAGCATGCATGTGTGCCTAAATTTGTATATGTGAATCTCAAAGTGCTGTAATTTTGTTTGGCATTGTACCAAAGGATACTTGTGTCTTAAACAGTTCTAATCTCTGAAACTGTTTGCTCACCTACAAAATGAGCAATCTGGAATTATGCCCAAAGAATTATTAAACTGTGTATACCCTTTGAACCAGCAATACGACTATGAGGTTTTTTTTTTTTTCCTAAGATGATCAAGGAAAAAGGAAAAGAACCTATATGTTCTAAAATATTTATAGCATCTCTCTTTGTGGTGGCCAAGAACAATATCTACCTTAATCTCAAAGGGTTATGGTTGGGCTCAAATGAGATAATATAAAGGACATTTTATGAAGAGGAGATATAGGGGCAGCTAGGTGGCCCAGTGGACTGAGAGACAGGTCTAGAAATGGATTGCCCTGGATTCAAATCTGAACTCGGACACTTCCTAGCTGGGTGACCCTGGGAAAGTCACTTAACCCCTATTGTCTAGGCATTGCTTTTCTGCGTTGGAACCAATACACAGTACTGATTCCAACACAGAAGATAAGGGTTTTTAACAACAACCACCACCACAACAACAACAATAAAGAGATATAAGGACCTAGCAAGGCCCACTTTCCCCCCAGAACACAGAGATGGAAGTATTTCTCAAACATGAATTTTTAGAGTTGATGTAGACAAGGTGTCTTCTGAGGGTCCTCTCCAAGAATCTGGCTCCCCAGCTCACCTCTTTACTATACTCCTCCTCATTCTGACAGATTTTATTAATTCAATCATCATTGAAAAGGATTTACTTATCTGTATGGCCATGAGCAAGTCACCTAAACCTAAATTTTATTTTTCTCATCTGAAGAATGAAAATAATACTTTGTTTTGATATTAAATTTGTGATTTTGGGTAAGGCACCTCCTCACACTGAACCTCAATTTCCTCATATGTAAGTTGGGAAAATTAAACTACATGATCCCTAAGGTTCCTTACAGTTTCTAGCATTTTATGTTTATGATTATTCTTCCCAGAACTAGGGCACTGATCCTGAAATTCTCCCACTCCAGAATTCAGTCATGCTGACTCAAGAAGAGAAGAATTTAGGGTAACCAAAATAAGGATAAGTTACCCCTGAGAATAACCTGTGGCCCAAGCAGAGAAGGATGACTTAGGATAATTTTATACCTCATGGTTCAAAGTTCTCCAAATTCTAGGCTCACAAACACCACATCTAATCTCAGGGTATGGCCCTTAAAAGTAGTTTCCTCTTTGGTTCATATGCCCCTAACCAGACTTTTCCTGAATCACCATATGTAGCTTAAATATTGTATATGTCTAGGTTTCTACAGATACAGATAACAGAATCCCCAGGTTTTAAAGGTAACAAGGTAACAAATGCATATCTGGTACAGGGAAATATGTTATCCCACAGAAAATACAAGCAGAGCTCATAAACAGATATTAAAAAAAACACAGAAAGTATTCACAGTAGCATATAAGCACATCCAAAGGAAAATTAACTTGCCACCATCAGACCACCCCAAAATCCCAGAGTGCTAAGCAGTCCCTTCCAGACATAAAGTGCCATCCTATGATTTGTAGTCTTCCTGGAAAGCAAACACACTGGGATTTCTAGGCAGAGAATCCCCTTCTCACCAGCCCTAAAATATCCAAAAAACTCACTATTTAAACATAAAGGGGAAAGGATCTACTTGTACAAAAACATTTATGGCTGCTTTTTTTGTGGTGGCAAAAAATTGGAAATTGAAGGGAGCTCCATCAACTGAGGAATGGCTAAACAAATTGGGGCTTATGATGGTGATGGAATATTATTGTGCTGTAAGAAATGAACAGGATGATTTTAGAAAGAGCTGAAGTAAAAAAAGCAGAACCAGGAAAACATTGTACACAGAGACTGATACACTGTGGTACAATCGAAGGTGATGGACTTCTCCATTAGTGGCAATGCAATGTCCCTGAACAATCTGCAGGGATCTAAAAAATACTATCCACAAGCAGAGGACAAACTGTGGGAGTAAAAACACCGAGGAAAAGCAACTGCTTGACTACAGGGGTTGAGGGGACATGTCTGAGGAGAGACTCTAAATGAATACTCTAATGCAAATACCAACAACATGGAAATGGGTTTGAATCAAGAACACTTGTGATACCCAGTGGAATCGCATGTCGGCTATGGGATAGGTGGGGGGAGGGGGAGAAAATGATATTTGTCTACAATGAATAATGCTCAGAAATGACCAAATAAAATAATGTTATTAAAAAAATGACTTCTCTTCAAAGTTACCAGTATTTTCTCAATCCTCTTCCTTCTTGACCTCTGCAGTCTTTAACATTTAATAATCATCTTCTCCTTGATATTCTTCAATCTCTAAGTTTTCAAAATACTGGTCTCTCTTGGTTTTCCTCCAACCTGTCTGACAATTTCTTCTCCCTCTCCTTTGTTGTATCTTCATCCATGTTACCTCTACTAATTATGAGTGTCCCCTCAAGAGTCTATCCTAGGGGGCAGCTGGGTGGATCAGGGAGTGGGACAGCTGGGTGGCTCAGTGGATTGAGATCCAGGCCCAGAGACAGTAGGTCCTAGGTTCAAATCTGGCCTCAGACACTTCCCAGCTGTGTGACCCTGGGAAACTCATTTTTGACCCCTAGCCCTTACCACTCTTCTGCCTTAGAACCAATACACAGTATTGATAATAAGATGGAAGGTAAGGCTTAACCAAAAAAAGCCTATCCTAGGCTTCCTTCTCTTCTCCCTATATGTATCTCTCTTTGAAATACTATTAGATTCCATGGGCTCAATTATCATTTCTATGTATCCTCAGATTTATCCATCTTTAATCTTTCTCTTGAGCTTCAATCTTGCATCACCAATTGTCTCTTAGATACCTCAAACAGAATGACTCACATGCATCTCAAATTTAATATATGCACGAATAGAATTCATTTATCCTTCTCCCAAAAATCTCCTCTTTTCTGATCATGCCTATCACAGTCAAGGCCACCATCATTTTTCCCTGTTTTCCAGGCTCCCAACCTATCATTTGTGTCATCCTTAACTCCTCTTTCACACTCACCTCTACATAATTATCTTCACAACATCTCTTGGATCCATCCTTTTCTATCTACTGGCTCAGATACCAGTCTGATGCAATCCCTTTTCACATAATATCTATATTACTGTAATAGCTTCTTCTACAGGCTCTCTGATCTAGGACTATTGTCCTTCTTGTTATTCTTTGCACTAACACTCTATCTTTGGATTCCATGCCTTTTATTGTCTGTCCCTCACGCCTGAATGTTCTTCTTTCCTCACATATGCCTTCAAGACTTCCTTCATGACAAGTAAAATCTCAACTACTATGAGTTCTAACTCATTCCTCCCCACTGCCAGTACCTTCCTTCTGAGATTCTCTTTCATTTTGCATGTTTTCTCCTTCATCAGAATGTGAACTGCTTGAGGACAGGAGTGTGCTTTTTACCTTTGTATCCCCAGTGCTGCTACACTTAATAAATAATTGTTATTTTTGTATCCCCAGAACCTACCATGATGATTGGCATACAGCAGGAATTTAATAAATACTCAGGGACAGGAACTGAATTTGTGATTTTTTTGGTACAGGGAGCTAGTTCCTTGTTGAAGAATCTCCCTCTACCAGTGTAGGTAAGTAACTTTAAAGCAACTTTTGGTCTTAGAGCAGCCTAAAGCACTCAGGTTATTCAAGGCCACACAGCAGCATGTTTTAGAAAGTAGACCTTAAGAAAAAAACAAACCAAAGAGTTTTTTGGGTAGAGGGATGCTGGGAGGCTTCAGAGCCCCAGTTGGGGAGAAAATGCACATATATATGAGTCATCAGGAGTTCACTTATATATTCTATTTCAACTATATTAGAAGAAATAGGGCTCTACTTATAAATCAAAAGGGTTTACAAAGAAATATTGAAAGTTTAGCTAGGTTGCTGTCTCCATTCACCATCTTTGGTCCCTCTGCTTTCTTCTTTATTTTATCATATTAGCTAAGATTTTATCAATTGTATTAGTATTTTCAAAGAACTAGTTTTTAGTTTTATTTATTGTTTTATAGTTTTTTGTTTCCAATTTATCTATTTCCCTCTTATTTTTTAATATTTCCTCTTTTGTGCTCATTTAGGTTTATATGTTGATATAATTTTTAAAAAATACATATTGAGTTTATTAATTTGCTCTTTCTCAATTTTGTTAATGTATGTTTGTAAAATGTAAATTTCCCCCTTGAGTAATGCTTTAACCACATCCTGGAAATTTTACTATTTTTTATCATTAACATTTCCTTTTACATAATCAATTGCTTCTATAATTTGTTCTGTAACATACACATTATTTGAAATTTCTTTGTTAAATCTCCATTAGTGTCTATCTTTTGTCTCTGGTCCCTGAACCAATTTCTCTTTCTGTTGCATTATGAACTATAAAGGGTGTATTAATTCTTTCTGCCTTTTTACATTTATTTACAATACCTCTATGCCTTTGTATAAGGTTAATTTTTGTAAAAGTTCCATTTTTTTTTAGAAAATGTATATATTTTTTTGTTGACCCATTTAGAAAATGTCATGTCTTTTAACTCTAATTTTCCAGAAATTTTTTTCAGTTCCATATTTTCTTTTATATTTATCTTTTTATTAGATTTATCCAAACTGATAGAACAATATTGAAACCTCCTGTCACTATTATATTTCTATTGTCTATATCCTCTTAAAACTCAGATAACATTTCCTTAATGAATTTAGAAGCTAAGTCATTTGGAACATTTCTTTATTACTGATATTGATTTATTATCTATGGTTCCTTCCAGCATAACATAGTTTTTTCAAGTCTTAATGTTTATTTTTGCATTATCAGAGAGCATAATAGCAAATCCTACTTTTTTGGGTTTACTTGATGCATAATAAATTTTTTCCCATCCTCTTGTATATGTTTGGGGCTTTTTAATGTGTTTCTTGCCTCAAAATCTCCTTTCTGGAAGCAACAAATTGGGGAAAAAATCTTCATAACAAAAAACTCTGACAAAGGTCTAATTACTCAAATTTATAAAGAGCTAAATGAATTGCACAAAAAATCAAGCCATTCCCCAAATGATAAATGGGCAGGGGACATGAAAGTTTTCAGAAAAAGAAATCAAAACTATCAGAAATCAAAAACATGAAAAAGTGTTCTAAATCTCTTATAATTAGAGGGATGCAAATCAAAACAACGCTGAGGTATCACCTCACACCTAGAAATTTAACTAACATGACAGCAAAGGAAAGTAATGAATGCTGGAGGGGATGTGGCAAAGTCGGGACATTAATACATTACTGGTGGAGTTGTGAATTGATCCAGCCATTCTGGAAGGCAATTTGGAACTATGCCCAAAGGGCGCTAAAAGACTACCTACCCTTTATCCATCCATAGCACTGCTGGGTTTGTATCCTAAAGAGATCATAAGAAAAAAGACTTGTACAAAAATATTCATAACTGCGCTCTTTGTAGTGGCAAAAAATTGGAAAATGAGGGGATGCCCTTCAATTGGGGAATGGCTGAACAAATTGTGGTATCTGTTGGTGATTGAATACTATTGTGCTCAAAGGAATAATGAAGTGGAGGAATTCCATGTGAAATGGAACAACCTCCAGGAAGTGATGCAGAGCGAAAGGAGCAGAATCAGGAGAACAATGTACACAGATACGGATATACTGTGGTACTGTCAAATATAATGGACTTCTCTACTATCAGCAATGCAATGATCAAGGACAATTCTGAGAGACTTATGAGAAAGAATGCTATCTACAGTCAGAGGAAGAACTGTGGGAATAGAAACACAGAAGAAACACAATTACTCGATCACAAGGGTCGATGAGGATATAATTGGGGATATAGACTAAATTATCATACTAGTGCAAATATTAATGGTATATAAATGGGTCTTGATCAATGACACATGTAAAACCCAGAGGAATTGCACGTCGGCTATGGAAGGGGGCTTGGGGGAGGGCAGAGAAAGAACATGAATCTTGTAATCATGGAAAAATATTCTAAATTCATTAAATTTTTCAAAAAAAAAATCTCCTTCCTGGGTTCATGCTCTCTGACTTCTCAAGGTACCAATTGTCCCAAAGGGTTCCAACTGCCCCTCTCCCAATGTAGGACAAGTGGACTTTTCTAGAATCCAGTCCCCCAGCTCTCATTCAGAATAAGGTTCTTACATCTCTCTTCATCATTCTCTAATTCATAACAGCATTCATCAGTGGAACCCCATCCCACCTCCAAAGTAAAATCCTCTAGATTTTCATCTCCTTTTTAATCTTTCCTTCCTCGTCTTCACTCCTCACCAGCAGCCTCTTCTCTTTCTGAAATCACAGTCACCTTCTTCTCATTGCTAACCCTGGATTTGACCTCAGCACATCTCATGTTTTTATCTCTCTCCTTATTCTCCTCTTCTCTCATATATTTTCCTATAATATAATGTAGTCCCTCAAAAAAAAAGCATCTATTCACCTGTAAGCAGAGTGTCACCAGGCACTGCCAATAATGTCCCCTTTCCACCTCTTCACTATTACCTCTTTGAGATTTTGGCCTTTTCCCTATCTCATTGCATAGATTTAGAAAGTAGTTTCTTCCTGGTCTTTCTGTTGTCACAGTTGTTGTTTGCCTGCTGCATTTATTCACTCCTCTTGCATTTCTGTTGTTCAGGGTATTCAAGAAACAAATAATCTCTTCAGTTCTGGTTTTGCTTTCAAAAATGTTTCCAACTCTTTCCTACTATTGAATATCCATGTTTCTTTCCTGTATGGTTAAGCTCAGATTTACAGGATAGGTCTTGGACTGCATCCTGAACTTCATTGCTCCTTAGAACGCATTTTTCAATTTCCTGCTTTTTCTAGTGGGTGAAGAATAGTCTTAAGTTATTTGAATGTCCTTTCCATTGGTTTTTGAAGATCTTTTTCCTAATTGCTTGTAGAACTTAATGTTTCTGAATTGAATTGTTAAATTTACTACTATGTATCTTAGAGTTAAAGCCTTCTCATCTCACACATACAAACAGGAAGGGGTGACCTGTGAATTCTTTTGATTGGAATTTCATTTTCTATTTTCAAAAGTTCTAGGCAATTCTCTTCTATTATTTCCTTCCTTATGATGTTAAGATTTTTTTACCTACACTGTTCTTCTAGGAGACCAATGATTCTTAGGTTGACTGTGCATCCTGTCTTCTTGGTCAGTACGTTTTGCTTACATTGTGAAAATATTATCTTTTTGCTTCTATTCTTCTAGACTGTCTTTCATTTCTGCATATTTGCATTTTCATCCTATTATTCTCCCTTTTCTTTCTTTGGAGAGATTGCCTGCAGTTTTCTTGGAGACTGGGTATCCTGTATCTCAGCCTCCTCTCACATTGAGCAATTCACAGTTTACCATCTTAGATCTCTAATCTCTGCTGCAACTGATTTTTGGATGGTCACACTCCCTCTGTTTTTCAGTTCTCTGATCAGCAATAACAGTTCAGACCTTTACAATGCTGTTGCTTCCAGATTGCAGCCCTGGCTATCAAGGCCTAAGTCAGCTTCTGCAGCCTGGAGCTGAGATCTTCACACCACTGAAAAGAGGGAGAGATAATTAGGATGGGAAGGTGAGTTTTGTTGTAAGCATGATTTGTGTCCTTGGATATGTTAGTGAGGCCTTGCTGCCAGTAGCATGGGAAGTGAACTAGGGATGCTAAGTGAGCTCAGGGTCAATAAATGTTAGTTGATAGGATTCTGAAAGGGTTTTTAAGCTTTTTTGGCTTTTGGGTGTCCTAGACCATGGCAAGAGCTGAAATTGCTTTATCTTTTTTAGTGAATGATTTCTGTTTTGAAGAGGTCTGAGAAGTTGTAGGGATTTGAGAAAATGTCTGGTCCACCATCTTGTTGCTCACAAGACCTAACAGCATCTCCCCATTCCTTGAAGAATTACACTAATAAGACAATGCCTCCTTGCCATTGTTCTTTCTCATTTATATTTTGGTTCATTTTTTCTAGATCTGAAAGGGGGAAGTTGTCTTAGTACAGTTTTTTTTTTAATTTCCTCCTGAAGCTCATTTAATTTCTTCTTTAAAAAATTGGATGCTATACAATTTGGTGCACATATGTTTAATATTGATATTATTGCATTTTCTATATAATTTCCTTCCTCATATCTCCAGATCTATCTTTGCTTTAGCTTTGTCTTGTTATGGTGAAAATCACCTTTAAAGATTGTTAAAATATTAATTTATGGTCGCCAGGGAATTCATCTATGTAATTCCCTAAATGAAACACTCAAGTCAGAATGGAGTTTATGGTGGTTTAATCACAATAGGAGTAAGAAAAGGGAGAGGAAGAGAAGGAGAGAGGAGGAAAGGGAAAGAGGTTAACTCAACCTTCTGGTAGAGCCAGAGGGAGTTTTAGGCCTGGAAGGCCACGGTAGAGAAGGGAATCAGTCCTTGACTCACGTGACCAATCTGAAAGAAGCTGTCTACGGGCCTCCTCCCTGCTCAAGCTCCTAGCACGAATTGGCGGCTCACCCCGTCTACAGGAAGTGAGCGAATTCCAGAGGCTGTTCCCTACCTCACTTCCTGTGCCTCACAAGTGCCAATGCTGGCTCTAGCTTGACCTAGGACTGCCCGGAGGTCTGTCCTTTTTTGCACATGTCTGTTGAGGGCCATATTCTCAAATAATTAAATCTTGAGGGTTTTTTTGCTGCAGCTCTTCCTAATCTCTACCTGAGTAGGGTGGAGATTGCAGTTTCCCAAGACCTGACTCTGTTACTCCAAGTATCTCCATTGTCATTGATCAGGAAATAGCTAAATCCCATCCTCCAAAGAATGGTCTGAACAGGGTGGAGTAGTTTTGAAATTCACAGTCTGAAATCATGATTGCTACTCCTGCTTTTTTACCTTCACCTGAGGCACAATAAATTCTGCTCTAGTCCCTTACCTTAATTCTGTGTGTGTCTCACTGCCTCAAATGTGTCTTTTGTAAGCAATGGATTGTAGGGTTTGGGTTTTTAATCCATTTTGCTATCCTCTTCTGTTTTATGGGTGAGTTCAATCCATTCACATTCAGAGTTATGATTACTATCTATGTATTTCCCTTCATATCATTTTACCCTTTTGATATTGCTCTTTCTTCTTTCATTCTATCCCTCCTCACAAATGTTTTGCTTTTAATCACCATACCTTTCTTCCTCCTCCCTTCTATTACCAACCCCTCCTTGTATTATTCCTCTCCTACTTCTCTGTAGGGTAGAGGATTCTTTCTAACTGAATGGGTGTGGTTGTTAATCCTTCTCTGAGCCAATTAAGATATCATGTCATCCTAATCAGTTTATTTCCACACCCTCTATCTATATATACTGCTTCTAACTGCTCTAATATTGATAAAAAAAATTAAGAATTACAAATATCTTTATTTCATGTAGAAATTAATACAGTTTGACATCATAGAGTCCCTTAAATTTTCTCTTTATTATTTACCTTTTTATGCTTCTCTTCTGTCTTTCATTTGGACATCAAATTTTCTGTTTAGGTCTGGTCTTTTTCATCAGGAATGCTTGGAAATCTTCTATTTTATTAAATGACCATTTTCCCCCTGAAAGAATATATTCAGTATTGCTATTTTTTGCCTTCCAAAATATCATATTCCAAGCCTTCTGATCCTTTAATGTAGAGGCTGCTAAATCCTTTGTAATCCTGACGTTTGAATTGTTTCTTTCTGGCTGCTTTTGGTATTTTCTCCTTGACTTGGGGGTGGGGCAAGGCAGCACTTGAATTTAGTTATACTATTCCTGAAAGTTGTCATTTGGGGATTTATTTTCAGAGGTGATCTGTGGATTCTTTCAATTTCTATTTTACTCTCTTGTTCAAGAATATCAGGGCAATTTTGCTAAAAGGAATAATGAACCGGAGGTATTCCATGTAAATTGGAACAACCTCCAGGAACTGATACAGAGTGAAAGGAGCAGAACCAGGAGAAAATTATATACAGAGATGGATACACTGTGGTACAGTCAAATATAATGGACTTCTCTACTAGCAGCAATGCAATGACCCAGGACAATTCTGAGGGAATTAAGAGAAAGAATGCTATCCACATCCAGAGAAAGAACTGTGGGAGTAGAAACACAAAAGACAAATAGCTGTTTGATCACATGAGTTGATAGGGATATGACTAGGCATGTAGATGCTAAACAATCACCCTAGTGCAAATATTAATAATATGGAAATAGGTCTTGATCAATGACACATGTAAAACCCAATGGAATTGCTTGCTGGCTATGGGAAGGGGGTGGGAGGAGGAAGGGAAAGAACATGATTCATGTAATCTTGGGGAAATGTTCTAAATTAATTAATTATATAAGTAAACTTTTAAAAAAAGGTACAAATAAAATTCAACCTTCTACAGAAAAAAAAGAGAATATTAGAGCAGTTTTCTGTGATGATTTATTGTATTATGATAGCCAACTTTGCTTCACTTTTTTTTGTGTCTTTAAGGGAAACCAATAATTCTTAAATGGTCTCTCCTTGACCTATTTTCTAGGTCAATTGTTTTTTCAATGAGATATTTCACATTTAATTGTTTTTTCATTCTTTTGATTTTGTTTTGTTGTTTCTTGATGTCTCATGAAGTTGTCAACATGAAATCTGGACACCTCAATTTTACCCCTGCCCTTTGAGAAACCCCAGTACCAGGCACAACTGTTTGGGGTTGAACTATAGAACTTAAACTGTTTGGAGACCCTAGTGTAGGTGGGATTTGTGGACATAGTCAAAATGTTGAATGCCTTTATTTGTTTTAGAAGCTTCTCCCATTGTATTAAATATCCCTCTCAGAAACCCAGCTCTTTGACCCTGCTCTTTGTAATTGTTATAATTGACCACTTCCTGATACCCCTGAGGCTGGCAGCAGACCTCTTTGCAGCCTGCCGGTAGTTTGTCTATACATGCTTGCTGTACCTAGTTTTCCAAAGGGTATAAAAAGCCCCCAAGTTCTGTCCCTCTTTTGAGACATCATCTAGTGCAGTGATTTCCTCCAGGGATACTGTTCTCAGAGTCCTAGGGTGTAGACCCTGTAAAAGTTTTTGGAGTTTGGCAGAATGTGGCCAAAATATTGGACCTATCCCTTTCCTGATTAAAGACTTGGTTTTTCTGACTACGTTAGCAGTTCTGTGTTATTTCCAAGTTAACAAAGTCATTAGCTTCTAGTTGTCCAATTCTAATTTTTAAGAAATTATTTTCTTTTCAGTTTTTGAACCTCCTTTTCCATTTGGCCAATTCTGCTGTTATTTTACTTCTTGCATTGCTTCCTTTTCTCATTCCCATTTTTCCTCTGCCTCTCTTAAATGATTTTTAAAATCATTTTTGAGCCGGTGCAGAGCCTGAGACCAATTCATATATTTATTTGAAGTTTTGCATGTATTTGTTTTGCTTTCACTATCCCCTTCTGTGTCTGTGCCTTGTTTTCTTTATCTTCATAAAAATTTTCTATAGTTAGATGGGTTTTTTTTTTTATATTTGCTCATTTTCCCTTGACTTTTACTTCTGTCTTAAAGGTGAACTCTGTTCTCAGGGAAGAGAGGGCCTCTTTTAAACTTCAACTTTTCCTTGTTGCTATCCTTAGTTCTTTTTCTGCATTTCTTCAGATTCTTCCAAGGCGGTATGATGGCCTATGGGCTGGGATCTCTGAAAGCCACCTCCCACTTCTGATTCAATCACCTGCTGGACTGCTGATGGCTTGCAGAGTTCAGAGCATTGTGAACTGCCCTCTGCTGGGGCTTAAGGTCTAGCCTCAGGCTTGTGTAGGAACTTTTGGCCTCACTCCAGGCATGATCCAGTCAGGCACACTGTGGACTGCCTTGCCCTAGGGTGTGCAACTTTACCTTAAGCTTTGGTAGGGGCTCTGTGTCTCACTCTGGGCTTACACAGACCAGGTATGCTGTAGGGACTGCCTTTCACTGGGAATCAGGACCTCATTGCAGGCTTGGGCAAGGGCTCTAGGCCTCCCCTTGGACTCACAGAAGCTCAGGGCTTTGTTGACTGCTTTGTGCTAAGCCTTGGGGCCTTGGTTTGGGCTTGGGCAGGGGCTCAGAGCTTCTCTCTGGGCCTGTACCAGACAGGAACACCACAGGTTACCCTGTGTTAGGGCTTTGGACCTCAATGAAGGCTTGGGCTAGAGCATGGAACTTTAAGGGGGGGGGGGGGGCATTGTACTGTTGTCTTATGCAGGGTCTCAGGGTTTCAACATCGCCTTGGGCTCAGGTTCAGAACATGGAACAATAGATGTGAGGTGGGGAGTAGGAGGGTTTGCTGTTGACTTGTGATGATACTCCTTGGTATGGCCTCTTGTGAGCTATGCTCTCCTCTCACCCCCATTGTCCTTCTCTGCCTACCTTTCAAGTTGTTTTCTAAATGAATGTTGCTTCATTCAGTCTCCTTATTGGTTCCTTCACTCTAGTATTCATTTTGAAGCATAATTTTAAAGTTGGTTAGAGAAGATTCTCATAGCTGTTTGATCTTTCTTGGCTTCAACTCCACCATCTTGACCTTTGCCATTGCTCTTAACTTCTTTAGACCTACATTATCTTCATATCCAATAAACTGCCAGTTTTTTGTTTTTTTTCGTTTCTACCTCTACAGTGTACCTGACACTCTATCCCTTCTCTAATAACAAAACAACCACCTTCTCACCTCTACCTCAATGTCTTCCTCCCTTGAGTTCCTTTAGAACTCAAGGGCCACCTCCTATAAGATTCCTTTCCTGATTCCTCTGCTGATAGAGTTCTCCCCATTAAGGATTTGTTTTGAACTATCTACTATTGGTTTTGCATATACCAGTGACTTGAAATATAAATTTGGTTCCTTTTTACTCTTCAAAACAATAAATCCACACAAACTGAGGGAGAGGGAGTACTCTTTTCCATCTCTTCCCTGTATATAACCAAATTAGAATGCAAAGAGAAAACTATATCCATTGAAAACTTAAAAGCTTCCAATTTTTAAAAACTATCACTCTCAAACTGTACTATGAAGCAGCAATCATCAAAACAATTTGGGCCTAGCTAAGAAATAGAATGGTAGATCAATGGAGTAGATTAGATACACAATATATAGAGATAAATTACCTTAGCAACCTAGTGTTTGATAAAACCAAAGTTCCCAGATTTTGGAATAAGAACTCACTATTTAACAAAAATTGCTGGGAAAATTAGAAAACAGTATTGCAGAATCTAAGTATAGACCAATATCTCACAACCTATTCCATGATAAGGTCAAAATGGATATATGATTTAGATATAAAGAGTTATATCATAACTAAATTAGGGGAACAAGAATAGTTTACCTTGCAGATCTTTGAAGACGGTAAAAATTTATGACCAAACAAGAGATAGAGGGTATTATAAGTTGTAAAATGAATAATGTTTATTATATTAAATTTAAAAACTTTTGTACAAATAAAATGAATGTAACCAAGATTAGAAGGGAAACAACTGAGGACAGCTGGATGGCTCAGCAGATTGAGAGCCAGGCCTAGAGATGGGAGGTACTAGGTTCAAATCTGCCCTCAGACACTTCCCAGCTATGTGACCCTGGGCAAATCATTTAACCTCCATTGCCTAGCCCTTACCCCTATTCTGCCTTGGAGTCAATACAAAGTACTGACTCCAAGACGGAAGGTAAGGGCTTTTATTTTTAAAAAATAAAATAAAATAAAATAAAAAGAAGGGAAACAACTGAGGAAAAATATTTATGACAAATTTCTCTAATAATGATCCAATTTTTCAGATTTATAGAAAACTTAGTCAGATTTATAAGAATACAAGCCATTCCCCAATCAAAAAATGGTCAAAGGATATGAACAAGCAATTTTCAGATGAAGAAATCAAAGCCATCAATAATCATATAAAAATATTCTAAATCATTCCTGATTAGAGAAATGCAAATTAAAACAACGCTGAGGGATCACCTCATACCTATCAGATTGACCAGTATGGCACAAAAGGAAAATAATAAATATTGGAGCGGATGTGGCAAAACTGGGACACTAAGGCATTGTTGGAGGTGTGAATTAATCTAACTATTCTGGAGGGCAATTTGGAACTATGCTGAAAGAACTATAAAACACTACTGGGTCTATATCCCAAAGAGATAATAAAAAGGAGGAAAGACCTACTTGTACAAAAATGTTATATCAGCTCTTTTTGTAGTTGCAAAGAACTGGAAAGGGGATGCCCATCAGTTGGGGAATGGCTGAACAAATTGTTGTACATGTCAGTGATGGAATAATATTGTGCTAAAAGAAATGATAAGCAAAATAGTTTCAGAAAAAGCTGGAAAGATCTGCATGACCCTTTTACTGGGAGCCAAGTGTGTTTTGTGGTCCTTTATCTTTCTTTCCTGAATAGAAAAATACTAATAGTTACCCCTTCCATACAAAATCTTCTCACAATACCTGCTTCCATTTCGTTGTGCTTTTCAAGCCTGTGTCTAGTTTCTATAATAATAATGAGGGTCTGTGCCAGTCTGACCAGGTCTGTGGCTATCCTTATTTCATTCATTGTTTTTTCCCATATAACCACCTGGAACTGCTTGCTTCCCAGGAAGAAGATGGACAGCCCTGCAATGTCACAGACTTCTGCAAGGGACCCATGACTGTACCTAGATGAAGAGACGAAGAACTGGTAAAACAGTTCTTCTCCTTCCTAATCATCAAAATGGTAAGTGCCTAACAGGACATTTCAGAGGACCAGAAAGCTGGCCAATAGCACCACACATTGGACAAGTGTTTTAAGGGAGCTAAAAAGAGAATGATGAATAATTTTTTTCCTTTAGTTTATGAGGTGCCTACTATGTGCTAAACACTGGAATACAAATATTGAAAAGTTCTTTCCCTCAAGGTGACAGATCAGGAAAACAGATCACAAAGAGACAATTTGAAAATCATTGGTCTACCTGAAAAGCCAGAAATAAACAGAAATCTTGACATCATAATACAAGAAATCATCCAAGAAAACTACCCTGATGTTTTTGAATAAGAGGAAAAAATAGACATTGAAAGAGTTCATAGAACACCCTCTATACTAAATCCCCCAAAAGATAACTCCCAGGAATTGCCAAATTCCAGAGCATTCAAGCTCAGGAGAAAATTCTACAAGAAGCCAAAAAGAGCACCCATGAGTGCACCAAGGTGCACCAAGGAGCACCCATGAGGATCACACAAGACCTGGTAGCTTCCACACTAAAGGACCGCAAAGCCTGGAACATGATATTCAGAAAGGGAAGAGAACTGGGTCTTCAACCAAGAATCACCTATCCATAAAAACTAACTATATACTTCCAGGGGAAAGTATGGGCCTTCAACAAAATAGAAGCTTTCCAAGTTATTTGTAAAGAAAAGACCAGAATTAAGTGGAAAGTTTGATATCCAAACACAAAGATCAAGAGAAACATGAAAAGGTAAATAAGAAAAAGAGGGAAAAGAAGAAAAATGTTTTTTATTCAAACTCTCTTCTTTAAGGGCTACAATTAGATAAAATTATATATATATATATATATATTAATATATGGGGGAAATGTTATTTGTAACTCTCAAAAACAGTATTCATTATAATAGTAATTATAAGAATCACTCATATGAAAAGATTGGGGCATTAAGAGCTAAAAGATGATATGAAAGGAAAAGAAAAGGGGGGGGGAGAATTGAAGAGGGTACCAAGAGATATGAGAAGAAACAAAATAAATAGAATAATCTCTTTCACACAAAGATACACATGGGGAGGGGAGGGGAATAATACTCTTATAAGAAAGAGAGTGCTAATAGAGAATACTTAAGCCTTACTCTCAGAGAAATCAACTCTGAGAAGGAAGAGCATCTAGATCCATTGAGATCTTGAATTCTATCTTATCCTACAGGGTAAGGGAGAAGGGTAAACTAAGGGGGGGTAGGTGGGAGGGAGTACAAAAAGGGAGGGAAGGAGAGGGGGTAGGGAACTTAACAGACCCTAAAAAAAAGAAGGGAACAAAAAGGGAGGGACCAGAAAGGGAAGCATATCAATGGAGGGGATTAGGGGGGTTGGTTAAAAGTAAGCCACTGGTTTAAAAGGATATAGAAAAGGAAGAAAGGACAGACCTAGGAGAGGATATCAAAATGCCAGGGAATTCACAAGTGACAATCATAACTCTGAACATGAATGGGATGAACTCACCCATAAAACGTACATCAATAGAAGAGTGGATTAGAATCCAAAACCCTACCATATGTTGTCTTCAAGAAACACACAGGGGGGGGGGGGAGGCGTAGATACTCACAAGGTCAGAATTAAAAGTTGGAGCAAGACCTATTGCGCCTCAACTGATAGAAAGAAGGCAGGAGTTGTAATCATGATATCTGACAAAGCCAAAGTCAAAATAGATCTGATCAAAAGGGATAGGGAAGGTAATACATCCTTATAAAAGGGAGTATAGACAGTGAGGAAATATCACTAATCGACATTGGAAATTAAACAATATGATTCTCCAAATTTGGTTAGTTAGAGAACAAATCATAGAAACAATAATTTCATTGAAGAAAATGACAAAAATGAGACATCCCTTCAAATCCTATGGGATGCAGCCAAAGCAGTACTCAGGGGAAAACTTATATCCTTGAGTTCATATATATTAACAAATTAGGGAGGGCAGAGGTAAGTGATTTGTACATGCAAATCAAAAAACTTGAAAACGAACAAATAAAAAATCCCCAGGAGAAAACCAAATTAGAGATCCTAAAAATTAAGGGAGAAATTAATAAAATCGAAAGTGATAGAACTATTGAACTAATAAATAAGACTAGAAGCTGGTATTTTGAAAAAACAAAATAGACAAAGTAGTGGTCAATCTAATTATAAAAAGGAAAGAAGAAAATCAAATTAACAGTATCATAGATGAAAAGGGAGAACTCACCTCCAATGAAGAGGAAATTAAGGCAATTATTAAAAAATATTCTGCCCAATTATATGGCAATAAACTTGCCAATCTAGGTGATATGGATGAATATTTACAAAAATAGGCAGGATGGACCTTGGCATAGGCCCCAGATGGTCAGCATGGCCAGCCTAGGCAAGGGGTGTAGGGAACTAGGGGTGAGGTAGAGAAGGGGTAGCTTGTTGAGGAACAGCAGCAAAAAGGGATAAAATGTGAGGTTGTCTTTCTAGCCCCTTCTACTAATCCCTAATGAAATGGAATTTTTAAAAAATCACATTTAAGAAACAGTTAACACTTTATAGATGTTTGTTGATTGATAATTCTAATTTCTTTCCATTTCCATTAATTCCTCTCAATCTCCCTCCAGGCTTGCTCCACTACAGTGGCTCCAGCTCTGGCAATATTAACCCAGGTGACTTTTCCTCATTTTCTCTGAGGTTGTAAGGACTGAGGGATGGTGGCTGAATCCCAAGGGATTTTAGTTCTTGGTGGGTTAATGGAAGATGTCAGTCTGAGGAAAGGGAGAAAAGATCTTGCTTTGGCCCCCAGGATAATGGGTCGAAGGGAAATTGATTTCTGTTTTCCTGGAGGTCTGAATCATCCTTGAGCCTACCCACAATAACCCATAAGCCAGGGATATAGTGAAAAGAGAAATAGATTTGGAATTAGGTGATCTGGAATCAACTCCTATCTCTAAAGCTGATAAGTTGTAGGATCTTGGGCAAGTAAATCCAATTTTCTGAGCCGCTATTTCTTTATCTGCTAAAAGGGGTTAGTGCTTATACTAGCTATCTCACAGGGAGGTTGTGCCTTTACAGGATAATAAAAATCTGAATTGATTTTATCAGATCAAGTTCTGGATAAAACATTCTCTCTGTGGGGATCTAGGCTACATTCTCTCTTTGGTTAGACTGTATCTGTCCCCAAAGCTAGTAAGCAAAATGGTAGGGAAGAAAATTAATTGGTCCTGAGTACACCTCCCCCTTTCTCTCCTCTTTTCTCTTTTGTCAGTCCTCTCCCCAGCTAACCTCTTCTCTTGCTGCCTTGGGTCCCTGATCAACTCATTCTCTTTTAAGAGAGAGGACCTGAATATCTTCTGTGCCTGTGGGTAATTTACCTTTTAAAGGCCTAAAGAAAAAAGTGGTTAATGTAAAGGAAGAAATCACGAATGGTAGAATTTCAGGTTATGTGAGACAGATAAGGGAGATCATTTTAGACAAGAGTGACCTTTCCTAGTATATTCATGGTTATATTATTAAGGCTGCCACTTCTATTTCTCCTTGGGCCTCCCTCTGCTGCCTAAGACTTGTCCACCCCACCATCGTGGCTCCTTCCCATCTGGGACCCTGATTCAGGCATCCGAGTCTGTTAGCTATGTGGAAAGGAAACTAGACTAACAGTTTGTGTGGGAGAAGGGCCAACTAGGAGTGCCAATTGGGTCTTGTGACTAGCACTTCCGTCCTGCCAGGTGAGACTTGCTGCCTGGTGTCGCAGGAGAGAGGAGCTTGTTCAGCCCAGTCTGGAGTGGCATACTCTTCTTGGTTCTGCCCGAAGATTCAGACCCATTCATCTCTGAAGGTCAGACCTTGTTGCTTTCTGTGTACTGCTAAGATTCTGAATTAGAACAACGAGAGTAGACGGGAGTGGGACAAACTCTCCGCCAGCCTCTGGGGCCTGGCCTCAGGTCTGAAGCTGAGAAAAAACTCCAATCCCAACTAGTTATTAAACTTTATGTTATTTTAATTCGCAGTCAGATAAGTGGACTAGCTTTTCTGGTCATAGAGGGAGCTGAACTTCAGGCAAAACAGACCTTATCGGACCCCTGCTGTTCCTCTCAGCAGGGGGCATCTCCCTCCCTTGCCTCTCCAAACATATTTCCTCTCTCCCCTTAACTCCTCCATACCCCATACAAACCTCCCATTACTCCCCATTTTTCAATCCCATTTCCTTTCACAATAAATATTACAGCTATAGCCCTGGGAGAGACCCAAGAGGGAAGAGCTCAGCATGAGATATCCAGCTGTCTGTACCGCACCTGACCCTAATGGCTTTATAGAATTTGTACAGGAGGTGACATTCACGTGATAAGAAACAGGGGAAGGTCTGTGTCTGAGATAAAAGGACTTGGCTTTTCCTTAAGGTCACACTATACCAGGACCTGCCAGGTAAGGGGGTATGGGATACCCAGGCCTAAATTAAGAGAATGGGTAATCCCTGTAGATTTGTTAGGACTACAAGTTAGGGATTTGAGGATGACAGAATTAGGAAGGCAAACTGCCAGGATCTGAGTTAAGTGATCAAGATGCCTTGGTCTAGATCAGGGTATAAGGATGTCAGGGTCTGAGGTAAGTGGATAGAACATCTGGGACTCAGTTAGGCAAATAAAATGACTGGGGTTGATTCGGGAACAGAGAGGGCGAACCCATTTCATTTCCTTCCTTCCTTCTCTTGGCTTCCAGGATGTTGGCATTGGCTCTCCTCGCCTTACTCTGTGTGTCAGCCGAGTCTGGTAAGTGATCTATAGCTATAGGGTCCCTAGGTCCAGAGAGGGCACTTGGGATTTAAGAGGCATATGGAGTGGAAATTCAAGGTTGGGTCTGAAAAGGATGCAGGTCCATGGGAAGACTCCAGAAGATGGTGACTGAGTCTTGGTAGGACTGCAGCCTTCTTTCCCCTCATCCTTACCAATTATTTTATCTCTAGTCCAGCCACGGGAATCCTCCTACAATGGAGAGTATGGAGGAGAGGGAGGAGAGCCCTTCTCTCACTCTGGCAACCAACTAGATGGCCCCATCACTGCCATTCGAATCCGAGTCAACAGATACTACATTGTGGGGTGAGAATTCTGAACAGGGCTGGCCCTCACTACTAGTCATTTTCTTGTTCTTGATTTCCTCACTAACTTCTCTATCATCCCTTCATTTACCTATCCTGTTGCTTTTGAATAAGGCATATCCTCCCATGGATATATTCCAATCACGAATCTTATCCTACCAAGTCTCATGCATATGTAGGAGTCAGACTTCTCACTTAGGATCACTAGTTCACTTTGCTTATTACTGATATTTTGAACATTTATGGGTAGATATTTGTTACTGGTTTTTATGCTTACCTCCTATGAATCTCTAGAAATCTCTTTTGCTAAACCACCTACACGGTCACTATTCCCTACGATATCTAGTTTTGAAAGAGAAGGAGGGAGTTTTCTTATCTATTACATTATTCTGCATTTCTTGCTAGTGAGATGCTTAATATCTGTCTCCATTTTTCCTTCCTTCTCCCTCCTTCTTCCCTAGACTTCAGGTTCGATATGGCAAGGAATGGAGCAACTATGTTGGGGGTTCCCAGGGCAACCTGGAGGAGATTCTTCTGTTCCCCGGGGAATCAATCATCCATGTATCTGGCAGATATAAATACCATGTTCTGCAGTTGGTCTTTGTGACAGACATGGGCCGATACCTGCTTTTTGGCAAAGCTACAGGCACCAGCTTCAATGCCGCCCCACTGTATCCCAACACCGTTCTTCGATTCCTCAGTGGCCGCTCTGGCTCCCTCATCAATGCTATTGGCTTTCACTGGGATGCTTACCCCCAGTGAATGCAGCAGCTGCTAACCATCCAGACACAGCAGGCCCTCCCTCTCCTTGGAAAAGTTCTTGTCCCCTCAGGAACTACTAAAGTGGTTGAATAAAAAGATGTTGCTCGAGTCAGTTTGTGGAAGTGTGCCGCTGTTGTGTGTCTCTAATTTAGAGCATGCATGTGTGCCTAAATTTGTATATGTGAATCTCAAAGTGCTGTAATTTTGTTTGGCATTGTACCAAAGGATACTTGTGTCTTAAACAGTTCTAATCTCTGAAACTGTTTGCTCACCTACAAAATGAGCAATCTGGAATTATGCCCAAAGAATTATTAAACTGTGTATACCCTTTGAACCAGCAATACGACTATGAGGTTTTTTTTTTTTCCTAAGATGATCAAGGAAAAAGGAAAAGAACCTATATGTTCTAAAATATTTATAGCATCTCTTTGTGGTGGCCAAGAACAATATCTACCTTAATCTCAAAGGGTTATGGTTGGGCTCAAATGAGATAATATAAAGGACATTTTATGAAGAGGAGATATAGGGGCAGCTAGGTGGCCCAGTGGACTGAGAGACAGGTCTAGAAATGGATTGCCCTGGATTCAAATCTGAACTCGGACACTTCCTAGCTGGGTGACCCTGGGAAAGTCACTTAACCCCTATTGTCTAGGCATTGCTTTTCTGCGTTGGAACCAATACACAGTACTGATTCCAACACAGAAGATAAGGGTTTTTAACAACAACCACCACCACAACAACAATAAAGAGATATAAGGACCTAGCAAGGCCCACTTTTCCCCCCAGAACACAGAGATGGAAGTATTTCTCAAACATGAATTTTTAGAGTTGATGTAGACAAGGTGTCTTCTGAGGGTCCTCTCCAAGAATCTGGCTCCCCAGCTCACCTCTTTACTATACTCCTCCTCATTCTGACAGATTTTATTAATTCAATCGTCATTGAAAAGGATTTACTTATCTGTATGACCATGAGCAAGTCACCTAAACCTAAATTTTATTTTTCTCATCTGAAGAATGAAAATAATACTTTGTTTTGATATTAAATTTGTGATTTTGGGTAAGGCACCTCCTCACACTGAACCTCAATTTCCTCATATGTAAGTTGGGAAAATTAAACTACATGATCCCTAAGGTTCCTTACAGTTTCTAGCATTTTATGTTTATGATTATTCTTCCCAGAACTAGGGCACTGATCCTGAAATTCTCCCACTCCAGAATTCAGTCATGCTGACTCAAGAAGAGAAGAATTTAGGGTAACCAAAATAAGGATAAGTTACCCCTGAGAATAACCTGTGGCCCAAGCAGAGAAGGATGACTTAGGATAATTTTATACCTCATGGTTCAAAGTTCTCCAAATTCTAGGCTCACAAACACCACATCTAATCTCAGGGTATGGCCCTTAAAAGTAGTTTCCTCTTTGGTTCATATGCCCCTAACCAGACTTTTCCTGAATCACCATATGTAGCTTAAATATTGTATATGTCTAGGTTTCTACAGATACAGATAACAGAATCCCCAGGTTTTAAAGGTAACAAGGTAACAAATGCATATCTGGTACAGGGAAATATGTTATCCCACAGAAAATACAAGAAGAGCTCATAAACAGATATAAAAAAACACAGAAAGTATTCACAGTAGCATATAAGCACATCCAAAGGAAAATTAACTTGCCACCATCAGACCACCCCAAAATCCCAGAGTGCTAAGCAGTCCCTTCCAGACATAAAGTGCCATCCTATGATTTGTAGTCTTCCTGGAAAGCAAACACACTGGGATTTCTAGGCAGAGAATCCCCTTCTCACCAGCCCTAAAATATCCAAAAAACTCACTATTTAAACATAAAGGGGAAAGGATCTACTTGTACAAAAACATTTATGGCTGCTTTTTTTGTGGTGGCAAAAAATTGGAAATTGAAGGGAGCTCCATCAACTGAGGAATGGCTAAACAAATTGTGGCTTATGATGGTGATGGAATATTATTGTGCTGTAAGAAATGAACAGGATGATTTTAGAAAGAGCTGAAGTAAAAAAAGCAGAGCCAAGAAAACATTGTACACAATAACAATATTGCAGAATGATCAACTGTAATAGACTTAGCTACTATTAGCAATACAAAGATCCCAGGACAATTCTGAGGGACTTTTGATAAAGAATGCTATCCACCTCCAGTGAAAGAACTATTGGAGTCAGAATGCAGATCAAAGCATAAAATTTTTCACTTTAGTTTATTTGGATTTTTATTTGGGGGTTTTGGTTTTATATGGTTATTCACTTACAAAAATGAATGATATAGTAATATCTTTTGCCTGATAATACATGCATAACCCAGATCACATTGCTTGCCAGCTCCAAGAAGGGAGAAGGGAGGGAGGGAAGCAATTTGGAACATATAACTTTGGAAAATTAATGTGGAAATTTGTTATTACAAATAATTGGTAAAATAAAATCTTTATAATATTTCTTAAAGAAAAATAAACTTTTCCTGTTCTTTCTCCAAAAGGATCCCTTTCCAGGAATTGTTTTTTTCATTCTAAAAGACCTGGTTTCCAATACTTGAATCTGGGAATACTCTAGAGGCAACTTCTTTTTTTTTTTTAAACCCTTACCTTCCATAGGCTCCAAGGCAGAAGAGTGGTAAGGGCTAGGCAATGGGGGTCAAGTGACTTGCCCAGGGTCACACAGCTGGGAAGTGTCTGAGGTCAGATTTGAACCCAGGACCTCCTGTTTCTAGGCCTGGCTCTCAATCCACTGAGCTACTGAGCTGCCAAGCTGCCAAACTGCCCCCTCTAGAGGCAACTTTTAAGACTGGTCATACTCAAGAAATCTTCCCTCATCAAGATGGAATGTGGTAAATTATATAACATAAAGAGGTGTGAAAATTCATTATAGAGAGGGGAGGATAAGGGTGGTGACGGGCAAAGCTTAAACTTTACTCTCATAACTTTTTCAGAGAGGGAAAAGGAAGTATACTCATTGGGGTATAGAATTATATTTTGCCTTACAGAGAAGTAGAAGGAAAATAAGACAAGGAAAGGAGGAGGGAATTGGAGGGAGGGGAAAGTGGAGGGGTGATAAAAAGCAAAATACTGGTAAAGAGGAACAGAGTGAAAGGTAATAGAGCAGGATCTAAAGGGGAAAATAAGATGGAGGCCAGTACACAGTAATCATAACTGAATGGGAATGGGATAAACTCACCCATAAAATGGAAGTGGATAGCAGAGTGGATTAAAAACCAGAATCCTACTTAATGTTGTTTATAAGAAACACATTTGAGGCAGGGTGACACAAACAGATTAAAGGTAAAAAGGTTGGAACATAATTTATTATGCATCATCTAAAGTAAAAAAAGCAGGAGTAGCAATCATAGTACCTGACAAAGCTAAAGTAAAAATTGATCTGATTAAGAGATAAGGAAGGAAATTACACTAAAAGGTACTATTAAAAAAAGAAGAAAGCAATCTCCCTCATTGACTAGAAAGCTAGATTAAAGTACCACACTGCCTAAAAAGTTGAGGTTCAAGAACATTATCCCTGGACATCCCTCTTGAAACATATAGGAAAACATGATTATTTCTGTAAGAATTCTTGATACTCCACTGTGGCTCCAGATGCTTTCACATTGAAAGTTGGAAAAGTCCACTATTAGGGACTATTCTCTTTGACCAAATATATAATAAAGCTTCAAGTGAGCACATTTAACTTCTATGTCTCCAATGTTTATGCATAATGTTTCTCTTCTCTGTGGTGACTGTGCAGTCCAGGAATAGGGAAGAGAGGCAGAACACAATTTGTGAAAATACTACACTATGAGAATTAAGACTGCCACAGAAGATATGGTAAACTGTTCTGCACTGGGTATGATTTGGAGCAGAAAGTCATGAGTGGATGGGGAAGAAGGAACAGCACTACAATATACTGTTTTTTCTACAATTCTCTGCCTGCCTACCTTCCATCCACCTTACCAGTGCAGGTTTATTTGAATGAGAGAGGAACAGGCAAATGCACAGAGACTGAAATTAGCACTAGCCACCAAGACACAGTGCCAAGAAACTAAGGTGACTAGAGGCCAGCACATCTGAAAAAGCTCCTGATTAGGAGCAGAAATAAGGGCTGAGAACCATTAAAGAAAAGATCAAGAGGAGCAGAGTCTATCAACTATTATGAATCCCATTGGGCTGGTAAGAGAGGAAGCTGACTTCCTTCACTGTCTTCACTGATTTCTCTTGATCTCCAGACTACCATAGCTGAGCCAAGATGCAGATTCCCTTTTTCTTTATCCCTTTCTCATCAGCCACAGGCTAGTGTGGTCAGAATTTCTCCCTTTCATATCCAAAGTTCTCAAAAGCCAATTGGGAGACAATTTGGGAACTATATGGAAAAGAATGCTGCCATTCAGGAATATGAAATCTAGCTCTTTTTCAGTTTACTCTATGATGAACAATAAACTATGAGATCACATCTTTAAATCTGTAGATGCAGCAGTTGGGAACCCAGATAGGGTAGAAGATTATGAGCTAGGTATAAATGACAGATTTCATATTTTAATATTTGGAGCAACTTTCTATTTCATTCCCTAGAGTAATTTGGGATCAGCCAATGAGGAATTAGTTCAAACTGCTAAACAAAAGCAGAGCACTGCTAAAGCCTGAGCTTCCTTGGGGTAAGGAGGGGTGGCAAATGTAGAGCAGCCCAAGATTTGAAGGCTGCCATCCATCTAGTGGCCAATGAGGCTATTGCAGCCTCTTAGGGTAGCTAACCTACCCAAGTGCAGGAGAAAAACTGGGAAAAAAAAATTTTTACATATTTATAATATACATGTTAGAAAGAGCTGGAAGCTGATATTTATAATATTTATACAACTTGCCTCACAAGATTTCGAGGAAATCATTTTGTAAGCCTTAAAATTAATATATGAATTAAACTTATTAAATTTCTAATAACAAGGAAAGTATGGTAATAATGCAAAGAACACTGGCCTGGGATTCATAAGAAGTGAGTTCCAATTTGTGACAAGGAAATCACTTTAAAAGACTGATATATATTAATTTAAGGTCGCCAAGGAATTCAGCTATGTAATTCCTAAATGAAAACTTAAGTCAGCAGTCAAACTTTTATAGAGTTTAATTACAAACAGGAGGAAGAAAGGAATTAGAGAGAGAGAGAGAGAGGGAGAGAGAAAGGGGAGAGAAGGGAATAAATAGGGCATAAATACCCCTTCTGTTTAGGCTGGGCCAAAAGGCCCAAGCCCTTAGATAGCTGGGGCAAAGAAAGGAGATCAGTCCCTATTACTCACATGACCTAAATGGAGAAACAGTCTCAGGGGCCTCCACCTCCAGCTTCCTTCAGAGCAAGCTTCTCAGAGCACCTCTCCAACCACTCAGAGCCAAAACTCTCCAACCCCTCCCCAGTCCTCAAACCCTCTGTCTTTAAGGAAACCATCCAAGTTCCCTCCCCTCAGTTCTCACATCTACCAATCACTGTCCATGTCTTCCCTGTGCCAATGGTGGCTCTAGCTTAACCCAGGACCGCCCGGAGGTCTGTGGCTTTGCACATGTCTGTTGAAGGTCATATTCTCAAATAATTAAAATCTTGATCTTTTGCTACAGCCCTTCCTAAATCCTGTTACCCTGAGTAGGGTAGAGATTGGAATAATTAAATTTTGATCTATGCTGCAGCCCTTCCTAAATCCTGTTAGGACTGAGTAGGGTGGAGATTGTAATTTCCAAGACCTGGTTCTGTCATTCCAAGTATCTCTATTGTATCAATTCTAAAATCAATCATGACTCAAAGAACTTCCTGTTCTATGCTTAAGCATAGGTCAAAGCCCTTTCCATTGTTCAGCAAAAGGTTTCTGTCCTAAAGTAATCTTAAGAAGGGAGGAGGAGGAACCTCCCATGCCAATGGGGTTCATATTCCAATAAAGTTCCCACTATCAATAGGAAATTTTTCAAGTATGAAATTTCCCAATGGTGAAATTTCCAACATTTATAAGTCTAAGAAATTTTAAGGTTTACAAATTGTGACTCTGACCCTAACTTGCTTTGTGACCTTTATTAAAGGCCCTAGGCACTTAACCTGAAGAGAGAAAACCCTTGGTTTCACACTTGGTTCAACAAGATAGTTCAGTGAATATTTGGGAGTAGAGCCTTCCTGATAGACAAGACAGTGCTGCTGCTGGTGACACTAAATACTTTGGAGTAGTGGCTCTTAAAAAGCCGTCAATAGCTCAGGAAATCTAAGCTCAGAAGCATCTTATTGATGTCCCTATGAACTATGATAAGTCATTATTGGTTACTTCCTAGGACTAATATCCTCAGCTCCATGAGGTAAATTTAGATCCCTCTGAACTTAACATTCTCAGCATCCTTGATGTTACTCTGAGTAAATATTGTGGAGATACAGTTGTGCCCTCCTCATGGTATGATAGTGCCCTGTCCCAGGCACTGGTTTAGAATAGAGTTGTCTCTTCATCTGGGGCTTATTATATGTGTCCTGGATAACTCAACCTATTTATTGACCACAGTGGCCTAAAACCACAACTTTACCCAGGATTTGACAGAAATAGAATGGGCAGTGGATTCTGGAGTCAGGGCCTGAAGTCAGGAAGACCCAAGCTTGGCTAAGGTAGGGAGATACAGTCTCAAAAAAATAAGTGAGAAAAAAAGATAAAGGAAGGGAAAGGAAGGGGAGGGGAGGGAAAAGATGGGAAAAGAAGGGAAGGAAGGAAACAGAGAAAGAAGGAAATCAAAAACACAATCCCTGCCTTAGGAGTTTTCAGCCTAATGGGGGAGACAACTATATACAAGCAAGATATAGTATAAATTGGAGATAATTAACAGGGAAGGCAGTGGCATTAAGGGTTTGGAGAAAGGGTTTTTGTTAAAAGGTAGCTGGGTGGCTCAATGGATTGAGTCAGGCCCAAAGATGGGAGGTTCTGGGTTCAAATCTGACCTCGGACACTTCCCAGCTATATGACCCTCACTTAACCCCCATTGCCTAGCACTTAACACTCTTCTGCCTTACAACCAATACCCAGTATTGATCCTAAGACCTTAAGGTAAAGGTTTTTTAAAAAAGGAAAAGAAATTAAGTGGGACTTTAGCTGAAACTTGAAGCAAGCCAGGAGGTAGAGACAACATAGAGAATCCCTGGCATGGGACAGACAACCAATAAAAATGCCTGGAGGCAGGAGATGGAGTGTCTTGTGGGAGGCACAGAGAAAAGGCCATCATCACTTGATCTTTGATGTATTGGAAGGGAAGGGGGATAGAGAAAAGTATGAGAAGACTGGAAAGGTAGGAGGAAGGCAGCTTTTGAAGGCATTTGCAATGCCAACAGAACATTTTCTATTAGATCCTGGAAGTTATAGGCAGCTATGGGAATTGATTGAAAAGGGAGGAGGGGAGACTTGCACTTTAGGAAAATTGCTTTGACTGCTGATTGAAGGATGAATAAGAATAGGAAGAGACCTGAATCTGGGAGAACAACCAGCAAAGATATTATAAAAGTCCAGGCATGAGATACTGAGGGGTCTGCTCCAGGGTGATGGCAGGATAGAAGAGACTTTGGGGTGGGGGTGAGGATTCGAGGAGGACCCCTAGGTTTTGGAGGAACTGGGAGGATTGATGTTGGTGCTTTCGACAGAATAGGGGCGTTTGGAAGAGGGGGAGGGGCGGGAATGGGAAGGCTAATGAATTCAGCTTTGAATGTGCTACGATTGAGATGTCCAAGGGACAACCAATGGGGGGGGGGGGTGTCTACACGCCAGGTGGAGATCGGGAGAGAAGTCGGGATGGGATAAACAGATAAGGGAGTCATCTAGGACGACCTGACCGCTGGAGAGGCGCCCGAGATGGCCCATAGAGAAAGTACAGGCAAAGGGCGCCGAGAAGAGGCAGGGACCGAAATTGGCGCAGCTTCCAGAAAAGCAAGCTCCAGAAGCAGACAGTCGGGACGGCCGCGGCTGTCCCGCCCTATGGGGTCCGAGCGCTCCAGGAGATGAAAATTGGGGGAAAGGAGAGGCAAATCCGGGCCTAAAGGCCAGGACATCTGGCAGGACAAATGGGGATCTGCAGGGAGGCAGCTGGAGACGATCCTACCTCTTCCGGCGCCTCAACTGGTATGGTGCCGGAGGAGGCGGGGCTGCCGGGGAATTCGAACGCCAGGAGGAACCAGCTCCAGGGGAAGAGGAGTTGGTTTGGAGGCGGAGGGGGTGGGGGGTGGGGGGCACTGAAGACGGCGGAGCTGAAGCCTAAGAGATGGCGGTAGCGGCTGCGGTAGCGGCTGCGGCTGCGGCTGCGGATGTGGCTGCTGCTACAGGTAAGTGCGCGTGGGGCAGCTAAGGTACAAAGAAGGTCTTCGCTGCCTCCGTAGAGGTTTGCCTCTAGAAGTTATCCCTTTGAGGTTCCCTGGCCGGGAGGTGGGATGGGGGATGGGGAGAGTGGAGGTGGGGTCAATTCCGCAAGGGAGGCGCAGGCGCAAAAGGAGGCGCGGTGCGAGCTTCTTCAGAGGTCCTAGCACCCTTCCTCTTCCCTCTTTCCCCAGAGTGGGGACGGGGTAAGGTCAAGGGCAGCAATATTGAGATGGGGAGAGATGCTCAAAGAGAAAAAGGGGAAGGGGGAGTAAAAGAAGGGAATAGGGTCTTGATACCCAGTCCTGACGGGCCTGAGAATTGAAAGAGAGGTCCCTACAACACCCCCCAAAGGAAAGGAGGTGAAAATCACGAATTAGAACAGAGCTAGAAATGAGACCGAGGTGAAGAAAGGGCTAGATCTCGGAACTGGAGTCTAATGCAAGATCTGATGTGGGAGAGATGGAGGGGAGGATAAGTGGCTGAGGACTCAGGGACAAACCAGGAATTTGTCAGTCAAGAAGCATTTATTAAGATGCGACTACATGCCATGAACTGTACTAAATTCCAGGGATACAAAGAAAAACAAGTGACAGCCCCTGCTCTCAAATACCATATGGTGGGGACAACATGGAAACAACTATGAACAAACACGATACATCAGGATAAAATGAAGATAATACTGGGAAGGCTACTAGCAGTTATTGAATGAAAACTAGTGATGGTCAGATAATTTATATTGTTTCTTTGCACAAAGCAGAATAGCCCATTTGTAGGGATTTTGAGTTGTCATAGCTGTCATGCATTAGAGGATTGCTGTTAGGGTCATAGAATGATAGAATTACCTGGAAGGAACCTTAGAAACCATCTAAACTAACCTCTTCATTTTTATCGATCCAAGGCTCAAAGAGATTTAGGTGTCTTGCTAATAATTGTAAACTAGGAAAAAACACAGAACTATTCAATAAAAAAACCACACTTTAATTAAGGAAGGAAGTTTAGCACTAAAATTAGTTCTCCTTGCCGAGCTGTGTGCTATCAAACCAAGCAGAGTCCCAGACTCTGTAAACTCTGGTCACCAAATTCCTGAAAGTGCCACAAACTAGATGACAACTCCAAAGAGCTATTAAAGTGGGAAGCTTAGATACCTTTCTAGGGGTACTTAGGGACCGAGGATGAGAGGTATAGTTGGTTGACTTTACCATGGTAACAAAGGAAAATGAGGTGTCCCAGACAGGAATAACAGTGAGGGGCTGATGCTTTACAATGGACACAAAAGGGAAAGATCCAGCCAAGGGTTGGCTATCTAGGTAAAGGACTTTGGCCTAAGCAGAGAAACCTCTGGGACAAAAGAGATTCTCCACACTGGTCCGATTAGCTGTCCCCACTTAAACTACTTTAAGGTCTATTATTGTTAATCTGAGGCTAGTGAAGTTGGACTTTCCCTCTGGGAGAAACTCAGGTGACCAGGACAAACTAGAGACTTTCACCTTCAAGCTAACTAAACTGGGGGTCATCGAATCTTACTAGGCTACAAGTTTGGGGGCTTCTAGATTCCACACTGACTCAATGACAGCTTAGATTCTTGGTTCTTTTGTTCTTACAAATGCCTGATTTGTAGGGTGCTGTCTCCTTGCTTGACTCCCTATTCCAAACTCACAGGCCTTTGCAGTTAGGGACTAGTGTTTTTATTTAAGCCTTTCATTACTACTGATTAATCTTTCTCTGAGTACCTGTGACTTTTATGCATCACATCTACAACTTGGCATTTAATTGTATTCTGTTGTGAGCTTTTTGGAGTTTTGTCAGATAAGTATGCTTATGGACTCTAAAATTAGACTTGTACCTTGAGAGAGACTTATACTATAATTAAAAGGATACTGAACGAGCTAGACTTCAAGAGACTGAGCTTTTAGTCCAAACTCTTAATCTCTAAGGTTTCTTGAATCTCTTTAAAAACAAAAACACCTAAAATACTTAGGAATCTATCTCCCGAGACAAACACAGGATCTATATGAACACAACTACAAAACACTTTCCACACAACTAAAACTAGACTTGAACAATTGGAAGAACATTAACTGCTCATGGGTAGGACGAGCCAATATAATAAAAATGACCATCCTACCCAAACTCATCTATCTATTTAGTGCCATACCCATGGAACTTCCAAAAATTTTTTTTACTGATTTAGAAAAAAACATAACAAAGTTCATTTGGAAGAACAAAAGATCAAGGATATCCAGGGAATTAATGAAAAAAAACACAAAGGAAGGGGGTCTTGCAGTCCCAGATCTCAGACTATATTATAAAGCAGCGGTCATCAAAACAATTTGGTACTGGCTAAGAGACAGAAAGGAGGATCAGTGGAATAGACTGGGGGCAAGCAACCTCAGCAAGACAGTATATGACAAACCCAAAGATCCCAGCTTTTGGGACAAAAATCCACTATTTCATAAAAACTGTTGGGAAAATTGGAGGACAGTGTGGGAAAGATTAGGCTTAGATCAACACCTCACACCCTACACCAAGATAAATTCAAAATGGATGAATGACTTGAACATAAAGAAGGAAACTATAAGAAAATTAGGCGAACACAGAATAGTATACATGTCAGACCTTTGGGAAGGGAAATACTTCAAAACCAAGCAAGAATTAGAAAGAATTACAAAATGCAAAATAAATAATCTGGATTACATCAAATTAAAAAGTTTTTGTACAAACAAAACCAATGTAACCAAAATCAGAAGGGTAGCAACAAATTGGGAAACAATCTTCATAAAAACCTCGGACAAGGGTTTAATTACTAAAATTTATAAAGAACTAAATCAATTGTACAAAAAATCAAGCCATTCTCCAATTGACAAATGGGCAAGGGACATGAACAGGCAATTCTCAGCCAAAGAAATCAAAACTATTAATAAGCACATGAAAAAGTGCTCTACATCTCTTATAATCAGAGAGATGCAAATCAAAACAACTCTGAGGTATCATCTCACACCTAGCAGATTGGCTAACATGACAGCTATGCAAAGTAATGAATGCTGGAGGGAATGTGGCAAAGTGGGGACATTGATTCATTGCTGGTGGAGTTGTGAATCGATCCAACCATTCTGGAGGGCAATTTGGAACTATGTCCAAAGGGCGATAAAAGACTGTCTGCCCTTTGATCCAGCCATAGCACTGCTGGGTCTGTACCCCAAAGAGATAATGGACACAAAGACTTGTACAAAAATATTCATAGCTGCGCTCTTTGTGGTCGCCAAAAATTGGAAAATGAGGGGATGCCCTTCAATTGGGGAATGGCTGAACAAATTGTGGTATATGTTGGTGATGGAATACTATTGTGCTAAAAGGAATAATAAAGTGGAGAAGTTCCATGGAGACTGGAACAACCTCCAGGAAGTAATGCAGAGTGAGAGGAGCAGAACCAGGAAAACATTGTACACAGAGACTGATACATTGTGGTACAATCGAAGGTGATGGACTTCTCCATTAGTATCAATGCAATCCCTGAACAATCTGCAGGGATCTAAAAAAAAAATACTACCCACAAGCAGAGGATAACTGTGGGAGTAAAAACACCGCTGAAAAGCAACTGCTTGACTACAGGGTTGGAGGAGATAAGACTGAGGAGAGACTCTAAATGAACACTATAATGCAAACTCCAACAACAGGGAAATGGGTTCGAGTCAAGAACACATGTGATAACCAGTGGAATCATGCGTCAGCTATGGGAGAGGGAAAGGCGGGGGGGGGGGGGGGGGGAGGGGAGGGGAGGAAAAGAAAACAATCTTTGTTTCCAGTGAATAATGTATGAAAACGACCAAATAAAATAATATTAAAATTTAAAAAAAAGAAATCAAGGAATAAAGAGGATACAAAATTAAAAAAAAAATAAAAACAAAAACACCTGACACTGACCATGTCTAAATTTTATTTGCATCTTGAATCCTTCACTTTCTATCAAGAGATGGGAAATATGTTTCACCATGAATCTTTGGAATCACATTTTCCAAGTCTTTCAAAGTTGTCTTCCTTATATAAATTGACTTGTTTACATCTCAGCATCAGTTCATAAAAGTCTCTTCAGGTTTGTTGGAAACTGTCCCTTTCATCCTTTTTTAAAGCAGTGTAATTTCCATCATATATCCATAACTTTTTCATCCATTCCCTAGTTGATGGAGATTCCCTCAGTTTCCACTTCTTTGCCACCACAAAGAAGAATTGTAAATGTTTTTTGTTCATTCCTATTAAGAGTTTGTTTTGCTTAGGATTAATCCCTCCCTTAAACTACCCTCTATTTCCATTTTCTCTCCCATATCCTTGTTGAATGAAATGTACCTGTATACCTTTCACTCTTTGTGTGTGCCTGAATATGTTCGAACATCCTCTATTTCATTAAGGATCCATTTTATTCCCCTGTAGAATTGAACTCAAGTTTTTCTGGGTAAGTTATCATTAGCTGTAAACCCATATCCTTTGCCTTCTTGAATATTGTATTTCAAACTATCTGCTTCTTTATAGTGATGGTTGCTCACTTATATATGATGCTTCCCATTACCTGAATTCTCTTTCTCACTTGAAGCATTTTTTTATTTGACCTGGAAGCTCCAGATTGTTCCTGCCACACTTAAGTTTAAGACCAGTCCAAAGCCCTTGGGCTCAGGTGGAATAATGTAGAAAGGAGGGAAGAAATTTCCTGATTCCTGGGAGGAGTTGGGAATACTAGTTGTTTGGGTTCTAGAAAGGAAGGGAAGTAAATATGGGGAGGAAGTGAGTTATGGGCAAGGAAGAACAACAAACTTTTTTTCCTAATAAACATTTGAGGTCAATTAACAATTGCATTAATAAATATTTCTTGATTGGTTAGCTTTTTACAGCTCTTCATTTTCCTATTTTGTTCACAGTGGGACAGCTTAGCAGAATGGATAAAGAATCTTTGCACTTGGGGAAATCTAAATTCAAGTCCTGCCTGTAACATACCAGCTATGTGACCCTGGACAGTTGACCTAATATGTCAGTGCTCTAGGCAATATAAGTCATAGCCACTAAGCAGTTACATGGCATTGTAGATAGAGCAGTGGAATTAAAAAATTAGATTTCAAATCTTGCCTCTGCCACTTTCTAGTTTCTTCATCTGTAAATTGGGGAAGGTAATGGTACCAATGGTACCAACAATCTCAGGTTGTTGCAAGGATCAAATGAGATGATGTAAGTAAAGGACTTGGCAAATCTTAAAATGCTTGTTATTATTAGCTGTTAAGTAGCAGAGAAGGTACAGGACTGTTTGGTGTTTATTACCTGGTGAAGAAGGGACTTTTATCACAGGAGCCATCCAGCTCCTGTGATAAAAGCAATCCAGCCATCTTTTTCATCTCCGAACATTAGTTTTGTTGTTTTACACAGAACTTTCCTGTCACATTATGATGTATAGAGTGTTATGATCCTCTTTTTCCATATGTGGAAGCTGAAATTCAGAGAGATATTTTGCTTGTCACAAAGCTATTGTCAATTAAGATTTGATCCAAGGCCTTCTTATTCTAAAATTAGTATTTTTCCACTACACCACACCTGCACTCAATAGTACGGTCACTAGACCTAATTTGATTCCTCATTGTGGTGTGGAAGTGGTCTTAGGTTCTTGAAAGCCAGTAGAACACAAACTCTGGCAGATCCTTTCAAGCTGATAGGTGAAATATGACATCCAAGGACCAGTGCAACCAAGTTCAAAGAAACTCATCATCAGAATAGGCACAAGATGATGGATTTTCATTTGGTCATAATTCTTTAAGAGCATTTTATTAAGTTACAGAATGATTACAACTTGCTTTAGGTTTATCTTTCAAGTATCACCCTAAATTTAAGACATTGCATGGCCAGTAGTGTCTGTTAAATAGTCAGTAGCCAGTAAGCATTTATGAGGTACCTACTATGTGCTAAACACTGGAATACAAATATTGGAAAGTTCTTGCCCTCAAGGAGCTTGTAAACTAATGAAGGAGGTCAATTCTCAAAAGAAAGCTGAAGAGTAAAGGGGGAGGAGGGGAGAATGGTAGAGAAGCCAAAAATGACCATAATGAGTATAAATAAAAGATCCTATCCCTTGCCCACCACCCCTTGGGATCTTTAAAAGATAAAAAACACATCAGGCTATTCTATTGCTTCTTAATAACTCTCAGGCAATATGGACTAGTGGAAAGAGTTCTAATGTTGAGCCAGAAGACCTTAGTCTGAATACTGACTGATACTTAATGACTATTTCATTCCTGTAAATATGGAAAACAGACATTTGCATTGGGTGCCTTACAGGATTATAGTGAAGATCTAATAATATGATAGACATGAAAGTATGTTTTTAATTGTAAAATTTCATATAAATGTAAGCCATTTCAGTTGGAGTCAGAAATATGGGATGGTATACTTGTGGGACTATTTGTCAAGGGCACTGACTACATATATATGGGTAATTCTACTTTTAGAAAGATGTGTTTAGTATTTATCATCCATAAATGAGTTTATAGTCCCCTTTCCATTTTATGTTTGAAGACTAGAGGATACAAGTAGTGGTAATGTTTTTGTTCACCTTCCTTTCTTTTAACTGTTGTAATGTTTCTTATTACATTACTTGAACATTGTTACTCACTGGAGAGGTTTTTTTGGGTTTGTTGTCCATAATTCCTAATCTTTAAAGCATCTTGCTTACTTTCTAAGCACCAACAGATTCTAGCTCAAAGCATTAATTTAAAATTATTTGTATCTTTCTACTGCTGTTTGGCCTAGCAGTTAAAAAAAAAAAGGTTTTGCCTCCTTTCTCCTCTGAATCTCTATCAGATGCTTCTGATCCAAAATTGAAGGTAAAGACAGTTGGTGACAACTAAGAGTTCAGTGAAATATTTTCTTTTACTTTTAAAAATTCAGAACTTACATGGCACAAGAAGGGAATTAAGTAGGCAAGTGAATGGCATGTAGACCCCATCTTTCTCTCAAATTCTGCTATAGCTGTTTGTCCAGAAGACAAGAAAATGTTTCTTAGACAACAGTATAGATACAGGGTCTGATGAGACAAACTGGGAGACTTCTTGAAGATGGAATGCAGGCAAAAGGCTTCACTTTATTGACAATTTAAAGACTCATGTCAAAACTGTAATTTTGCATATAAGAACTGCCTCTCATTGCTACCATCAATGCTCATTTCAATGCTCTCTCATTGTCTGGCCCCTAGAGAGGATGCTCAGATAATCTGTTCCTCCAAACAAAACACTACATGGCCATTTTTTGTGCAAACATGAAAGAATTAAACTTGAGAAGTGGGAAACAAAGGGATTCACATTTCACAATAAAAATATCTTCATGACATATAGTATGAATTGCTTTCCATTATACAGGTAAGTGCAAATTATCTTTCTTGCCCATAAATAAAAAAACACACACACATATACACACTCTTCGTCTTCACAATTCTGTTCCTCTAAACTACTGAATAAGTGAGAATACTTGTGACTAACAAGCCCTTGATATCAGGGATAAAGAAAACCTAAATGATTAGCTTAGAAGCCCAAGAGTCAAGGTTTCTTTTCACAAAGAACCTATGAATTTCATCCAACATTGAAGGAAAGCTCTTAATGGATGAAGTAATGCTAAAATGAAAGTTATGGGGTGTAAAAATAGACTCGAATTCAGGACTCCAATCCCCAGAATCCTTTGCTCCACTTCCCCAGAGTGCTTTGTAATCACACTGAATTCTTGCCTGGGAGAGAACACAAATGATTATTTAAAGGAGTTCTCCACCTACTGAGGGGTCTTTTGGACTTCTGTTTTGGAGCAGTGGTGGCTTTTTTCATAATGTAGATGAGGTGTCTAGGCCAGAGGCCTAGATACATGTTTTCTTATCCTGTATTTTCTTTAATCCTTAATTTTTAATAAACCTCGTAAAAAAATATAATACTCCTTGCAGAGAGAAACTAATTTCTACCTGCCTCAGTCTCACATTCCTAATTTTTAACTGTTACAGGGGGAAGCTAGGTGGCTCAATGAATGAGAGCCATGCCTAGATGGAAGGTTCTAGGTTCAAATTTGGCCTTGGATATTTTCTAGCTGTGTAACATGGGCAAGTCACTAAACCTTCATTGTCTAGTCATATTAGATCAACTGACCAGATGGCCGGAAGCATTTCCTGCAACCCGAGCCATAGCGGCTTTTGTTGCTAAGGTGCTTTTAAAAGAGATTATTCCTCGCTTTGACCTGCCAGAACATATTGATTCAGATAAAGGATGTCATTTTACTGATTCTGTTCTAAATCAGATATATTCTTGCTTGGGGATAACTCACAAATTTCATGTACCATATCATCCCCAGAGCTCAGGCCAAGTTGAAAGAAGAAACAGAGAACTTAAAACTATGATTGGAAAATTATGCACTGAGACAAAATTTAAACAGCCTGAAATTCTCCCTCTGGCCCTATTTTATCTTAGAAGTAGGCCTAGCGGAGACCTATACATATCACCATTTGAGATGCTTTTTGGACATCCACCTATACAGGCTAAGCCTTTATCCCCTGCATATACATCACTATTAGGGGGAGATACTACTATTGCTTCCTATATACAGGAATTACAGCACAAACTGTGTGAACTCTGTGAATCTAGAGCTGCAGCACAATCCAGACCACTAGACTTTTCACTTCATGACCTGAACCCAGGGGACAAGGTGTATATTAAGAATTTCCAGCGTACTGGAGCAACTCAGCCTTCCTGGGAAGGGCCATTCCAAATATTGTTAACTACTCCCAACATCTATAAAGATTGGAGAGGACAATTGGATTCATTGCTCACATGTAAAGAGAGCATCTTCTGTTGAGACTGATTGACTGTATCCTGTCACATGCATTGGAGATAATAATCCATTGGCAAGGGGATGCTGTTTTTTGAGAACACATTCCTGATTTTTTTCTTTCCCCCTTATTTTTATTATTGCTTTTCTTTTATTTTGATTAGAATATTTGATTTTTTCCTTGTTTCTCATTTCTTGTACTAAAGGTACATATAATTAATATTATTTTTCTGCAGTAATATAAGTTATATATATACATATATAGGTATGTGTATATATATATATATGCATATATATATACTTGCTATATTATCAATGCATACCCAAAAGCTTTAAACTGTGGGAACCTGCCATTTATTGATAAAATGTTATGGGACTGTGATTAATGTTTGTGTCTGATTCTAGGAAATGGGATAAAAACAAAGAGCACACAGGTAAAAAAACTAGTGTGAGACTCGAGGTGGTGACGCTTGACATATGTTAAGTCGTAGGACTTCCTTGTATCTACACTCTTTGTGAAGTACTCAGACAAGTACCAAAAATTTGACTATCATCCTGGCTCCCCATATCCCTGAGAATGACAAAAAATCAGATCAGGGAATGACACTTCCCTATAAAAATAAAATTCTAGTTCTTTTTCTTCTTATAGTATGGCAAATTCCTGTAGTCTTGGCTGTAATTGAGTAAATGAAATATTACTGCATTCTGTCCCATGCACTTGTGGGATTAGAAATTACTTTAATTAAACCCTAATACAAGGGTCTATTATGAATTTATTCTTGTTTACTAAATATTTTATATACATTGATTTTGATGTTTTGATTCTGATTTTGAATTTTTTTTCTTCTACCAAAAAGTTTAACTTTCTTCAATTTTTTTTTCTTTATATTGGGGGGGGGGTTGTTTGTTTGTTTTTCTCTTTTTTTGATAATTGACTCATACACCCCCATAACTCAACCATGCATCCTGAGCTGAACTGGATGTTTCTTAACACCCACTTCAGGGGGGATTGTATTCAATAGAAATCCAATATTTTGAAATTTTGTTCAAGAAAAGATCTTCAAGGAAAGAAGCTTGCTTACTCCTAAATCCAGAGAATGAACTGTTGCAGAAAGATGCCAGAAAACCTACACTACATCATGAAGATCCAGAATGAACTTTGGGTTTGGTTGATTGAACTGAAGGTCGATTAAACATTTATTTGAATATATACTCCTTTGCCAAAAGGGGACTGCCCCCTAATTGGTTTTTGTCAATGAGTCCCACAAACATTGGTTTTGCTGTCTGTCTTTCTTCTGTTTCCCTCTTCTATCTATTGTAGTTTCCTCTTAGAAGGTGAAATTATGTATGTACCTGCAGTTAGAAAATTTGGAGGTGCAGGATGATTATGTTTAGTGATCAGTTGGGGAGATTAGTCACCCAATCATCATCATCAGGGGGGACTGTGAACTTTAGATTACTCTACCCTACTTAGTCTAACAAAAACAGGAATGTCTACACCCATACTTAAGGATTAAGTATTTAGAAGGATGGTCTATGACAGACAAATCAGAAACAACTGACAGACCCCTGTGCTGTCCTAAGTCAAGCTTAAGTTACCATTGGTACATGTGAGACACAGGAAAGTTATGTCAAAACCATCTATATATTTCACGTCACTTCCTCTCTCCAGCATCTTTCTGCAGAGAGCTGGCTCTGACTGGCAGCGTGCTAAGAGTTCCAGCATCTTAGCGTGCCGGCAACTATTATCTGGTTTGGCTGTGTAAAATGGAGATTTGAACCCTAGACTTCAATCCCCAGAAGTCCTTTGTATTTCCCAGAATTCCCTATAATCTCACCTGAGTTTCCACCTGGGCGAGATCACAATTAGTATTTAAACTGGCAGCAATGCCTACCTCACCCTCTTCTATGCTCTTCTATGCTCAGCTAGGCCATTGAAATAATGTAGTAAGTAAGCTTTGAATGGGCTAATCAGCCCATGGCACATGATGTATTTTCTTTATTCCTCGATTTCTAATACTCTTTATAAACCTCATAAAATATAATATTTTATTACTAGAGACTAGCTTAATTTTTACAGTTCTAGTAACCACAAGATTGGATGAGAACTTCTCAATTTTTTTTAAAAGATAGCCTAGATAATTTTTTTAAGCCACATTCTCCAAGGCTTTTCAGCAAAGCCTCTTGAATCAGCTTGCTCCTGCTGCCTGCTCCCACCTCCTGCTATGGAAGCTTGCCGCCATTCATCCACTCCAGACCTGCTTGACACAGATGGCTCTCCTGATCCCGACCTGCCCCAGCCCAGCCCCAGCTGATCTCCAGCCTCCAAGCCATATTGCCCCAGGCCAGCCCCAGGACCCAGACTGCTAGACTGCTGGTAGCTGCCCCTTGTGTCTTCAGAATCAAATACCAGCTGGTAAAAACAGGGGTGATCTTTCCTTAGGCTACAATTAGCCTCCACATGGTGGGGGGGGGGGGAGGGGGGAGGAGGAATGGTGGTAAGGAAGAGACTTTTCCAAACAGGAAGTTGATTACAAGCATGGCATATTTCAAAGGATATCTTTTGAGTGCACTGATTCTGTTACTTATCTCACATGAGATTCAGGGGAGAAATTCATCTCCCTGCAACTCTTTGGCCCAATTTGAGATTCCTAAAACCCACCCTCCCTATGTGGGGGAAGCTCAGTGGATTGAGAACCAGGCCTAGAGATGGGAGGTCCTGGGTTCTAATCTGGCATCAGACAAGTGTCTAGCTGTGTGACCCTGGGCAAGTCACTTGAACCCCATTACTACCCCTTACCAATCTTCTGCCTTGGAACCAATTCCCTAGTTCTGACAATAGGCATCTCAACGGATAAAAAAAAGAAAAGAAAAATCAACGAACTTTAAAGAGACTGGAGGTTATATTTTTAAAGCATTTCAGACTCCAATGTTTTATAAAAACCTCTGTATTTTGTTGCATTTCGCTGATTGTTTTGTCTAAGATTTAATTTAGTTGGTTTTAAGTTCATATATTAATGTATTCAATACTATTCTGTTGCACTGAATCATTTTAATGTAATGGGTTTTAACTACTGTTATATTCTATTGCTTTTCCCCTATAACTGTACTGAACAAATATTATTGAATAATCCCATATATAAAAACACCCTTTTCTATTTTTGACTTTATGAATTGTTACATAGAGGATAAATATACTTCATCAAACTGGTTACAGTTGTATAACAACCTTTGGAAAATTTAATGAGCTAAATGTCTCAAATTGATTTTAAGGGTTCTTTAGACATGATTTTAGATTTTTTTTCAAGAACTCTGGTCATTTTGCCAGCCTCTAACAGGAGGCAAGGTCCATTTTAGTAGCTGAAGTGAAATACAATTATAATTTCCCACCTCCCACATGTGACAAGGAAATCACTTTAAAAGACTGATATATATTAATTTAAGGTCGCCAAGGAATTCAGCTATGCAATTCCTAAATGAAAACTCAAGTCAGCAGTCAACCTTTTATGGAGTTTTTAATTACAAACAGGAGGAAGAAAGGTATTAGAGAGAGAGAGAGAGAGAGAGAAAGGGGAGAGAAGGGAATAGGGCTTAAATACCCCCTCTGTTTAGGCTGGGCCAAAAGGCCCAAGCCCTTAGATAGCTGAGGCAAAGAAAAGAGATCAGTCCCTATCACTCACGTGACCAAAAATGGAGAAACAGTCTCAGGGGCCTACACCTCCAGCCTCCTTCAGAGCAAAACTTCTCAGAGCACAACCTCTCAGAGCAAAACCTCTTGAACCCCTCCAGTCCTCAGACCCCGCTATCTTTAAGGAAACCATCTAAGTTCCCTTCCCTCAGTTCTCATATCTACCAATCACTGTCCATGTCTTCCAATGGTGGCTCTAGCTTAACCCAGGACCACCCAGAGGTCTGGCCCCTTTGCACATGTCTGTTGAAGGTCATATTCTCAAATAATTAAATCTTGATCCTTGCTGCAGCCCTTCCTAAATCCTTTTACTCTGAGTAGGGTGGAGATTGTAGTTTCAAGACCTGGTTCTGTCATTCCAAGTATCTCTATTGTATCAATTCTAAAATCAATCATGACTCAAAGAACTTCCTGTTCTATGCTTAAGCATAGGTCAAAGCCCTTTCCATTGTTTAGCAAAAGGTTTCTGTCCTAAAGTAGTCTTAGGTAGGGAGGAGAAGGATCCTCCCATGCCAAGGGGTTTCACATTCCAATAGAGTTCTTACTATCAGTAGGAAATTTTTTCCAGTATGAGATTTCCCAATGGGGAAATTTCCAACATTCATAAGTCTAAGAAATTTTAAGGTTTACACACATTTATAAAAATGTGAATGGATAGGACATCACAGTCTCATAGCAAAGGAGCAAGGAAGTTAATCCCAGGGCATGGTACCCATGGATGACTCCCAAAAGAGGAGCATCTCTCATTTATAACTCTTCAGCTCACTTTACCCTTTCACCAGAATGATATCTAGATTTCTTGATGATGTTCTATACCCAAATAAGTTTTACTTTTTTAAAAAATATGTTTGCCAAGGTTGAAAGATTTGCTACATCTGTAAAAATTGTGACAAATATCCATCAGTTCATAGGTTCTTTAAATGTCATACAACAACTTATGTAAAATATGATAGTGAGCTTGTTTGCTATTGTAATTAATTGGGCTATTGAGAATTTGAGGGATTTTGAACTACTGTTCTTTATAAAGAAAAAAAACTGTTATTTTGTGAAATTCATTTGCTTGTACTCATAGTGGATCATGGCCAGGCATGAAGAGGAAATGGATCTCATTTTTGGTGAGAAGGCCTTGTATTCTATATTTCCTTAACTGACACAGTGTGTCAATGATTATAAGCTATGTTTTTTAATTTAAAAACTCTTTTATTATTATATTTTGCTTGCATGTGCAATATACTATTTCAGTTTTTTATTTTTCTCCTTTTTTATATTTGAAGCACGTCACCAGTATTAAGATTTTCTTTAACTTTTTTTTTATTTTGCAGTAATATAAGTTTAAAATATATTTGCTATAATGTCAATGCCTGCCCAAAAAGCTTGGGACTATAAAAAATGATGCCATTTATTGATGAAAATTATGGTATTTTGCTTAATGATTCTGTCTGCTTCCAGGACAAGAGAATACAAAAGGAGCCATTGCATACTGCCAATAGAGCACAAGGTCAGAGATCAACCAATCCCAAAGGGGTTGATGAGAATTTTGAGCCATGACAAAAGGACTTGAACCTAGTGTGAGACTCAAGGTTGCAACACTTGATATACGTTAAGACGTGGGCCTTCCTTGTATCCACAGTCTAAATGAAAATGCTTACAGACAAGTATCTCAAATTTGGCTCCTACCTGGCTCCTATAATCTAGTTCCTATTCTGTCTTTCATAATGTGGCAACTTTCTGTAGTCCTGGCTACTCACTGGGTAAATGCTTAATTGCTTATATCAGTTTAATTGGGCCCTGATTCAAGGACTTGTTATAGATTTATTTTTCCTATACTTAGAATTTTTACACATAAGTCTTTGATAGTCTGTATTTTATCCAGAAATTATCTTTTTTATTTGGATTTTTTGATGTTTTTGATTTCTCTTACAAATTGATTCATATACCTCATAACTCAGCCATGCATCCCTAAGTGATCCCTGTGTTTTTCAATCACCCAGTTCAGGGGGGTAATGTAAAATTATTATTATTTTAAATTGCAAAGTTTAAATTCCTTGAGAGAGAAATTTTAGGTTAAGAAACATGCTACCTCTCCGAATCCAGAAAGTGAACTGTTTGGAGAAGACACCATGAAGCTGCCTCCACAGAGAACACGCTGCAAAGGAAATCCAGAGTGAATTTTGGGATGTGGTAATCTGAACTATGTGGGGTTTGATGTATACTCTTATGCCGATGGGAACTGCCCCCTAACTGGCTTTTTGTCAATGCACCTAGCAATTTTTGGTTTTGTTCTCTTTTTCCTCTTATCCTCAAATTATTGTAATTTCCTGGCTGGTATAAGACCCATTGGAGAGACGAGTCTTCCTCAGGCGGGAATGTAAAATGGAGATTTGAGCCCTAGACTTCAATCCCCAGAAGTCCTTGGTGTTTCCCAGAATTCCCTATAATCTCACCTGAGTCTCCACCTGGATGAGATCACAAGTAATATTAAACTGGCAGCAACACCTACCTCGTCCTCTTCTATGCTCTTCTATGCTTGGCTTGGCCATTGAAATGATATAGTTAGTAAGCTTTGAATGGGCTAATCAGCCCATGGCACATGATGTATTTTCTTTATTCCTTGATTTCTAATAATCTTTAATAAACCTCATAAAATATAATATTACTGGAGACTAAATTTAATTTTTACAGCAGTGAGTTTTCCTTGATACTATACTGGGAGAAGCTGAGTATCCTAGTTCAGGTGAGACATCTTAACTGAGCTCTCTTGGAGTTTAGGCTGATTCTTTTCTCCTTTACCTTCCAAACATTATCCTCTTAGAAAGCCTCTAATCTTCTCAAAGACCTCGTTGGGGAGGTCTTTGAACTTCCCCTGGCACAGGCCAGGTGGGAGAAATCCTACACCTTTTCCCTCTCCCTTCTCCTTAATTCCTTCCCTCTATATTAATTAAACCACCATACATTAAAAAAAAAAAACTGACTTGGGTATTTTATTTGGGATATTCCCTAGCAACCAAAAATAATTTAGATTAGGTCACAACCCTAAAATTATCCTTACACATTAGAGCAATTAGAAGCAGTATATATAGACAGAGGGCATGGAAATAAACTGATTAGGAGGACAATATGAAAAAAAAATCAAGGGGTGACAAAGGAGATTACTCCGAGAGAAAAGGGAAAAGAGAAAAAGAAATGGGATAGATTATCTCACCTAAAGAAGTGTGGAAAACTATTAGAGTGGCGGGGTGAATGAGGGTAGTGATGGTCAATGCTTATTCATCTGCATATAGAATCCTATCTTACTACTATAGCGAAGTAGGAGGGGAATAAGACAAGGTGCGTAATAAAAAAGGGGGAAAGTGTGTGATAAAAAACAAAATACCTATGAGGAGGGACAGAGGAAAAGGGAAAAAGATTACAGGATCAAAAGGCAAAGATAAAATGGAGGAAAATACACAGTTGGTAGTCATAACTGTGAATGTAAATGGGATGAATATCGAGCTTAAATTTGCCTCTGGTTCTGCCCTCTGGTGTCTAGTAGGACAAATCTTTTCCCTCCTGCTCATTATAGTCCTTCAGACATTTTATTGACTATCGTATCTTCTACCACAATTCTTCTTTTCTTTAGACTAAGCATAAACTTAGGGCTTATATGTCATGGAGTTAGGCTCTTCATGAACCTTCTACCTTTCTCTGAATTCTCTCCAATTTATCAATGACCCTCTTAATCTGTGGTACTGTGGTACACAGAACTAAACACAATACTCCACATGAGGTCTGAAAAGGGCAAATTCCAGGGGGATCATCACCTCCTTGTCCCAGGAAGGTATGCCCCTTCTAAAGTTGTCTTAAGATTACATTAGCTTTTTTGGCTGCCACATTCTTCTGTCTTTGTTCAGTTTCCAGTCCACTAAAACCCCCAGCATACTTTCCCCATATTATATTTGTTGAAGTTAAATTTTTGTATCTAAGTTCAAGACAACACTTATCCTAACTGAATTTCATCTTAATAGTTTTTGCACACTGCTCTAGCCTATCAAGTTCCTTTTGGATCCCATCTCTGTCATCCATCTTGGTTTGGGGTCAACTGTTAATATGGTAAAAATGGCACCTATTTCTTTATTGAAATCATTAATAAAATAATATTAAACAACATAGGCTCAAGCACTGATCCCCTGGAGTATTGCATTAGAGATCTTCTGCTATGGTGACATTGAACCAAGGGCATGCTGGTAAAATGCTTGCAAAAAAATTAATTAAAACACTTTTAAATCCAATCTGCATTATTAACACTTTCTTAAGTCTAAATAATCAAGAAAACAATACATTAAGCCCTTACTTATAATGATAAAATGTTTGGGAGTTGTAAATGCTCACACTGAAAATTCAACAACCTACTCTTCCCAAACTGGTTAAAATTGACTCAAGCACACCCTGAAAAGAAAAATTTACAAACATGTTCTTTAAGTCTTGCTATCCAACAACTTCTATATCCATTTGGTTATATCATTGTCTAATCCATATAATTTTCTTCAAGAATAGTATGAAATGTTTTATTAAAAGTTTTGCTAAATTCCAGATAAACTATGACCATAGCATTCCTCTCATCTTCTAATTTAATAATCCTGTCAAAAAAGGAAATTAGGATAATCTGGTATGTCCTGTTCAAGAAGACAAATTAGTCCTTTATAACCAACTTTCTAGAGGCTGGATAACCATTTATTTGATGATCCATTCTAAAATATTCCCAGGAATCAAAGTCAAAGTCACTGGACTAGAATTGGCAGATTCTACTTTTGTCCTTTTTTTTAAAATTGGGAATATACTTGTTCTTTTCCAATATTATGGCACATCTCCTATTTTTCATGATCTTTCAAATGCTACTGGCAGTGAGGGTAATCCATTGTGACATCAGAATTTTATACTTGAGCATCTTTTATTCCTCCTGTGTTAATTTCCCCTGATGCATTTTCTTCCATGGGATTCTATCTTTTCTCAGTAACCTTTGAAATCTGCTTTTTCTAAAACCTACAGTCTCAGGGGCAGCTGGGTAACTCAGTGGATTGAGAGCCAGGCCTAGAGATGGGAGGTCCTAGGTTCAAATCTGGTCTCAGACACTTCCCAGCTGTGTGACCCTGGGCAAGTCACTTGACCCCCATTGCCTAGCCCTTACCACTCATCTGCCTTGGAACCAATACACAGTATTGACTCCAAGATGGAAGGTAAGGGTTTTAGAAAATAAAATAAAATAAAACCTACAACCTCCTCTTTTACAAACTCTAGAATAGAGTTATGACTTCCCCCTTAATATTCCCATTGTTTCCACCCTGGCAACCACCTCCTCTCCATTAGTGAAAATAAGACCCAGAATAGAATTTCTCTTTGTTGGGTCCTCTGTATTTTGAAGGATGAATTCAATCAGGCATGTCAAAAAAGTTATTAGCTCCCCTGCTTTGGGGAGTATGAGTGCCAGCATTTTTCTGGATTATTGAAGTCTTCATCAAAACGCTGTGCCAGATTTGTAATTTTTTCCCCAAATTCCTTATCTATTTCCTCTTTATGACCAGATAGACCATTGTATATTCAAATAACAAAAATTCTATTCTTTTTCAACCAAATACTCACCATCATACTTTTCCCCTCTGGTTCCTGGATTTCTTCAAATGAATATATATTCTTAATATGCAATGCCATAATTAATTAATAATCATTAATGAATGATTATTAATTAATAAAATAATAAAATAAATTATTAATATTTGCACAGTACTTTTTAAGCCATCAAGAGACATTGTATGCATTATTTCCTTTAACCCCTGTGAAAATTCTGTGAGGCAGGTACTACAGATATTACTCCCATTTTATAGCTAAGGATATACACTGAGCTTTGTGAATTTTAAAACTACTCCACCCTACTCAGACCGTACTTTAGAAGATTTGATTTAGCTATTTCCTGATTTGTAACAATGGAGATACTTGGTCTAACAGAATCAGGTCTTGGGAACTCTACATTTCTCTACCCTACTTAGTTTAAAAAGGTCAGGAATGTCTGCACCCATACTCAAGGATTAAGTGTCTAAGATGATGGCCTTTAACAGACATGTGCAGAAACAGCTAACAGACCCCTGGGCTGTCCTAAGTCAAGCTAAGCTAACATTGGTACAGATGAGACGCAGGAAAGTGATGTAAAACCGTCTATATAAGGCATGTCACTTCCTCTCCTCGGTCTATTTTTCCCTGGAGAGGTGTCGTTGGCTGGCAGCGTGCTAAGCGTTCCGACATCTTGGCATGGTGGCAGCTATTTGTCTGGGTTTTGGCAGTGAGTTTGTCCTTGAGCTAATTCAGGTTCAGGCATCTTGGCTGAGCCCTCTTGGAATTCGGACTGATTCCTTCCTCTTTTACTCTCAAAAACCTTACCTTCTAGAGCCTCTAATCTTCCCGTCTGCCTTAGAAATCCTATACCCTTTTCCTTCTCCCTTCTTCCTAAATTTCTTTCCACTATATTAATTAAATCACCATAAATTTCCAGACTGACTTGGGGGGGGTAATTTTTTTTTTGTTATTTGGGATATCCATGGCAGCCAATAATTAATATAGTTTAGGTCACAATGCTAAAATTATCTTTTACAGGTGTGGGTTGTTCTTTTATTTCTAGGTTGAGAAATTTAAGCTTCTCTAATAAAAATAGTTCAGGACTAACACTTTCACTAAAGAAAGCATCTTTAAGTACTAAATTCTAATATGTGCAAGTATATCTGAATACCTTTGGCTGAAGTTCTCAAACCTATATGTTGCCCATGGAAACTATAAGAGCTATAGCATGTATCCATGTGCTCTCCCTGGAACTGGTTACTTAGAGCCAATAGCTAATAGGTGTTTGAGAATCAGACTTCCGAATCTCATGGTTAAATGAGACTTTAAAGGTCCATTTCATTTTTTCTCCAAGATGGATCGCACTTAAGCCATCACCAGATGAAAAAAAAGTTATTCTATAGTGAGCGATTTCCTTAGATTTCATCACCTTCCTTCATTATTACTAAATTCTAATTCTAATTCTGCCACCGTGCAGGTACATTGCAAAATGAAAACAGCTGGTCACCATCTACTATACCTGAAAATCAGAACTAAATCATTAGCTTCTTTCTAGATTAAATAAATACCAAGATTTTTTTTATCCTGTTAGGGTCTGGTTTTTCGCCCACCACCACAGAAGACCAAAAGACAATGCAATCAAGCAAAAGGGTCGTTTATTGAACTAGTGTGCACCAGCAGCACACACCAAGGGAGCCCTGCCATAGACTTCTGATGGTCTTTGTGGATGCTGGGATTAATATACCCTCCAGCATGCATGGTCCCCCAGTCCCTATCTGGTACATACCATTGTTGGAATGTTTGCCAGCATTTATGGTCCCTAAGTTCTTATCTGGTACCTACTGCTGGGATCTTTGACATATTAACTTCCAAGGCCCGGCAGTTTCCTGCTCCCTCAATCCTTATACTTCAGGAGTTATTCTCATCTTTTTATTATCTTTATAAATCTCTAAACCCTTTTCATATCTCTCTTAAAGGTGTAGAGCCTAGAGAAATGCTCTGGACAATGTGACTGATTTGACGGATTATTGATCTCATTGACCTCTGGGTAATCACTGTGTCAGAATCCAATATGCACTCAGAATTTGCATATAATCCAAGAAATTTTTTCATATTTAAACTGAAAACCAAAATTAGCCTATATGAGCATTTAACTTTGGATAAAATTGGGCTGAACTCCAACTAATCCATATAGAATTTTGATACTACTTTCAATACAGGGATATATCAGATTACCCTTAGAGAATTTTGGTATTGATTATCACCAGGCTAAATAATGGAATGATGGAATGATGGAAGATTAAGTCATTTCACCAGGAAAAAAAAATGTTCTCTCAAAGAAGAAACCTGAGCTCACAAGTTGTTCTAAACCAACTTGAATCATATATAACTATATGGTTTGGAACTAAATATGCAAGAAAAACTTAAATCCTAATATGTAAGTGAATTAAAAGAAAATTTGATATGATAAATGTGGACTCTCACCAGTACTTTTATAATGTAATATGATAAAAAGTAACCTAAAATCATATTTTATTTCTACTATACTGCACTTTGACATATATTTAATAAGTTTATCACCTTTCAAATATATAAATATGATTACTTAACAGGCACTTCCCATCTTTATATTTGACTTTAGAAGGATGTAGCAGGCAAACCAGGAAATTGCCTTTGGTAGAAAGAGTTAGAAGACTTGGGTTCAGATCTCATATCTGATGCTTACTATTTACCATGTTGACTGGAAAAACACAGAACTATGAAATAGTCAAAATCACTCTTTAATCTTGTTTCTCAAAATAAGTAAATTATTTCCACCTTTGTACAGAGGTCCCAGACTCCATGCCTAACCAAAACTAATGTCTGCTGCCCTTTAAGAGTATTAAAAAGCCAATAAACTAATGTAAAGTGGGTAATGGGATGTTGCTAAGTATTGGAGTCAAAGGATTTGGTGAGTTTCCACTTATCAAACTAAAATATACCTGGGAAAAAACATAAGCTGCAATATTTATTCTCAGTAGAGCAATTACAACTTTTTAAAAAATAAATTGCAAACATGAAAAACTACCTTCCAGTCTCCAAAATCTTTATCCTAAATTGACAATCTCTTAGGAGAATTAAAATTCCTATTCTGGTATATCACAGAAAAGAAAAAAAAAGTATACATTTGACCCTTTGGAGCATGAAGTAATCAATATGCAAGTTAACTTGGAGAAAACACAGAACTGCTTAAGTAGTCGGAAAAACCAAGTCTTTAATCAGGAAAGGGATAGACCCAAATTTGGAAGCTACTCAGAACGCTGGGCCAAGAACTTTACCGGGCCTACACCCTTGGGACCCTGGGCCTGGGAGAAATCACAATAGAATTTGGGGAACTCTTGGGGAATTAGGGACAGGGGAATATGATTGATTGGCTTTACAATGACTACCAGGAAATGAAAAGTGCAAGACAAGATTATTAGGGAGAGGCTAATGCTTTACAATGGATACAAAAGGGAAAGATTCAGCCAAGGGCTGGATTACCTGGGAAAAGGACTTTGATACAAGGGAGAACGGACCAGGACAAAAGGGTACTTAACCTTTGATTAGGTCGGTTAGCCCTTGGGACCTCCAAGTAAGTACTTTAAAGTCTCCAGAAACTCTCAAGTGACCAGGGCAAGAGGTCTGATTTCAAGTTGACATGCATCAACTTCATGTGGCTGGTAGTGGGAATTCATGCATTCAAGGATTTCGGGGAGATTGTTGGGAAAACTTTACAAAGGAAATGGCACCTGGGCTGAGCCTTGAAAGAAAAGAATGGATTTGAAAGTTTTAAAAGCAGAAGCTCAGGCATAAGGGGTAGTGAAAAGTGAAAAGTAAATATTTCTGCAAATGCCTGGAATCTAAAGGTGGCATGGCCTATTGGCTTCTTTGGAAACTGCTAGTTTAACTGAAATACAGGAGATGACAAGGCTGTAAAAGCAGGTGGGAGAGGTGGAAGGCTGTGCATTTAGGGCTGTTGGCTTTCTGAGATGACCTTGTGTGACTCAAAGCTTTTACAGGCTGTTTCCCATTAGGTTGTGATCATCATTTATCTACTCTGCATTTCTCTAGCATGTGCAGATTCATGGATATGTTGTCTCCTCTTTTACAAAGTGAGTTTCTTGAGGACAGGGGCTGTTCAGGCAAGTTTTGTCTCCCCAGCCTTTAGCCTTGTGTTAAAATGGTAGTGGCTGCTATCCTTCATCCTTTTAACAGGACCAAAATAGTATCACTGGCGACTCTTTTGACTCCCGAATAAGTTGGATTTAAGTGGGGCAAAGTTACCCAAAGTCCGTGGTCTCTCCCTCTCCACAGTGTAAAAACGGCTTGTGATCCGCAAGAACAACAGCGACAACAGACCTCTGGCAAAGGTCCCAAATCCCAGTCTACGCACTGACAACTCGCGAGATCTGCCTGGAGAAAGGGGTTGGGCACGCCCAAGGCCTAGCTCCACCTCACTACACCTGAGGTTGGCTCTCCCACGCCTAGACTGGAGGTGATGTCACGTGGACTCTGCTCATGTGACAGATGGCTAGAGTCCAGCATGGCGGCCTCCATAGGTTGTTCACTTCCAGCTTTCCTGCTGGGCTGGCTCCTGGCGGCGCCCCCGAGTCTTGGGCTGAGTACGGGGTGAGTGCAAGTTACCCTGGAGGAAAGGGAGGGGATCTAGGACTTGAATTTACCCTTTTGGGACAAATAAGCCTGGGGGCCTTGGCCCCGCTTCCACGTCTGCCGACTTTTCTTGCACTCAGTCCCCCTTCCTCCCAGATGTTTCTTCTCCGATGGAGCTTTGTCGTAAGGAGTTCTGTCCCCTCTGTGCGTGTCTCGCCTACCCTAACCCCTTCTCGTTTCCCTGTTCTGCAATTACAGGGTTTCCCTGAATGACGACCTGCTCCTTCCCTACCCTGGGACTCGGACGCGCCTACCTCGGGATTGCCAGCCAGTCCGAAACGGTACCCGTCCTCATGAAAGCTGGCCACCACCTGCCAAGACAAGCACCAATCCGGGGCCCATTATCCACTACTTTGTCTCCCACTTCTCAGATCCTAGAAACGGCTCAAAGAGGGCAGTGTCTGGCCACCTGACTGTAGCTACAGCGCCCCTTCATAGCTTCTCAGTACTGGAACCCGGGGGACCAGGGGGCTGCGCTGCCCGGAGACTGGTGACAGTGGAGGAGACTGCTCGAGCTGCTGGCTGCTTAGTGGCCCAAAATGGTGGATTCTTCCACATGAGTACAGGAGAATGCCTAGGGAATATAGTGAGCAACGGGGATCAAGTGAGCAGCTCCGGGGGGCTACAGAACGCCCAGTTCGGGATCCGCCAGGATGGGACCCTGGTCACAGGGTGAGGGCACCGGGATCTGGGCCTAAGGGGTGGCAGGCTTCACTTGAAGGGCAAGGGACCCCACTTTGGTTAGAGAGAGAAGTGAACTAGGGCAGAGACTGATTATGGCTTCCCTAAGGACACAGCCTGCCTGCCTCCTACCCCCAGATGTCTTTGTTTTCACTCAATGGGGAAACAGAATATGGCTCCAGAGAGCTTCAAGCTATGGCTGCTGTGTTCTACCTGTTCTCTCTATATTCTCTTTGCCAAGGCTTCCCTAAAGCAGAAGGATTAACATTGACAGCCTGAACTGGGGTTGAGATCCCTCCCAGTTGCTGTTGATCTTGAGTAGTTGCTTTGATTGGTGGAGAGAACCTTTACTTTCCCACTGTATGATGGTGGGGGCTGTTCCAGGTACCTATCTGAGGAGGAGGTGCTGGACACAAAGAATCCATTTGTACAGCTGGTGAGTGGGGTGGTGTGGCTGCTGAGAAACGGACGTGTCTACATTAATGAAAGTGAAGAAACTGAATGTGACAAGACACAGGAAACAGGTGAGGTCTTGGAGGGGAAATTACTTTCCAACATTTACAACGGGAGAGGGATTGAAAGTGGAATATGCATAAACTTGCCATTTCTCTAGAGGAGAAAGAAAAAGATAGTTGAACATATGGATACCTTCTCATGTAGGCTCATTTAGCAAGTTTGTGAATGTGATATCAGCTCGGACAGCTTTGGGTCATGACAGAGAGGGCCGGCTGGTGATGTTCCATGTGGATGGTCAGACGGAGCAACGGGGGTAAGCAAGATCCTGGGAGTTGTGGGAGTCTAATTATTGAGGGATTTTGCTGACCCTCATCTCAGTAATTGGAGGGTTTGCCTTTCCTTAACCTCATTCACAGCCAGAAATATAGCCCCTATGTGTAACTATGTTTTTATCTTTGGAGCTGCCCAAAAGTCATTCTGAAACATCTAGCTCTCTTCCAAATGGCCAGTCTTTCCCAGGGAATAGGATCCATAAGTCCTTGTCCATCTCTACCTTCCACATTTCCAAGGAATGATTCCTCCTTATTCTCACTCTTTCCACCCCTGGGCCTCATGTATAGCATTAACCTATGGGAGATGGCTGAGTTCCTAAGGAAGCAAGGAGTGGTGAATGCAATTAATCTGGATGGTGGAGGTTCAGCTACATTTGTTGTCAATGGAACCCTGGCAAATTACCCATCGGATCATTGGTGAGCAGACAAGAGACCCTAGCTTCTCATTGATGCCAGCATAGAACAGTTTTTGCCCTCTAGGCTCCACTAAGTGATATTTCATAAATAAGGTTCCCCTACTTTAAGAATTGCTTGGGGGGGGGGGGGCAGTTAAGTGGCTCAGTGGATTGAGAGCCAGGCTTAGGAGACAAGTCCTGGGTTCAGACGTGATCTCAGACACTTCCTAACTGTGTAACCAGTTACCCCCATTGCCTAGCCCTTACCGCTCTTCTGCCTTAGAACCAAAAAAAGTATTGATTCTAAAACTTAAGGTAAAGGTTTTTAATAAAAAGTAAGTAATTGCTTTGGAACTGGAACAAATTTGTTTTGAGAATGCAATAGCTGAGCCTGGACAATCAACCCAAGAATAGCACTGCTGCAGGGATTTGGGCTATGGAGGTCTAATGAGACTCCTTTTCCCTTTGCTGCCAAGAATTAATATGTTGAGATATGTCCCAAATGAAGGGGGAACTTCTCTGACCCTGTGATCCTGTTTCATGGGATTCCTCTTCTCTCCAGCCTGGATGATGACATGTGGCGCTGTCCCCGTCGTATTTCTACAGTCGTGTGTGTGCATGAGCCACGCTGCAATCCACCAGACTGCAATGGTCATGGGACCTGTGTGCAGGGGATCTGCCATTGTACTGGGGACTTCTGGCAGGGAGCTGACTGCAGCATACTGGACTGTGGCCCCTCCAACTGTAGCCTTCATGGGCTCTGTACTGAGAGTAAGTGGAATGGGTAGGGAAGGCAGTTCTCCTCTGTGAGGCACCTGTCTCTCCCACCCTAAAGTTCAGAAAGCCATTGTATGAGAGAGAGGCAGTCACATCTATGCCTACAGGTATCCATTTTCACTCCCACTGTCCTCTGGTTCTCCAGTGCTCTTGAGGCTCTAGACCTGGTCTTACCTTTCACAGCCTGCCAGCTCCTGTGACTAACAACTTTGTCTCATTTCTCTAGCTGGATGCCTCTGTGATGCTGGATGGAGAGGCAGTAACTGCAGTCAAGGTAACAGCAATCACATCAACTCAACACAAAGCTTTATTCACGATAGCTATATCAGTGATCCTTGAACGGCTTCATGAATTTCAGAGGAAATGCTGTCCATGTCACACCTATCTAGCCCCTAGGGTGTGGAGACAGTCCAGCTGCCCTTTATGGGAAGTGTCAGGGGAAGATTGTCTGCTCTTCCTCAGGTTGTCATAGGCTAAAACTAACCTGTCCCTGAGCATCTTACAGTAAGCAAGCCTGGGCAGTGGGCAGGCTGGGCTTATAACAAGATACTCCATGACTTACTCTTTGCCCTAGAATGTGCCAATGGCAGCTTTGGGGTCGGTTGTGCTCAGAAATGCCAATGTGAGAATGGAGCTGCGTGTGACCCTATTCATGGCACCTGTGCCTGCCTTCCTGGTTTCCAAGGAGATACCTGTGCTGAGGGTAAGAAAGGACCATAGCCTTGAACCTCTTGAAGCAAGGGAATTGCCTAGGGCATAGAGAATAGAGAAACCTCAAGAGATATAGTGGCACCATATAGCTTTTTTTTTTTTCCAAGATGCTTGCTTTCTATCTGAGAATCAATACTTAGTACTGGTTCCATGGCAAAAGAGTGGTAAGGACAAGGCAGTTAGAATTTAGAGACACACAGCCAGGAAGTATCTGAGGCCAGATATGAACTGAAGATCTCCCGTCTCTAGGCCTGGCTCTCTATTCACTGAGCCACCTAGCTGCCCTGGCACAGCCTCTTCCTTAAGCCTTCTCAGAGACTACTAAAAATTGGTAGGAGAAATGAAGATAAAGTATGCTGACACTTAGATGGATTCATTTTTGCCTAGTCTTCACATTCATACCTATATAGCAACAGTAGAACCCTGGAATTTGTCTTAGGTTTATTGACTTTGAGAATAATGGAAACAGCTTGGGATATAGAAGGGATATGAAGAAAGGTAGATCTCTCTGCTCTGGTCCTTTACTCTCTTCCATCCCTCTGCAGTATGCTCCTTAGGTTGGTATGGCCCCGGTTGCCATCATGCTTGCAAATGTGAGAGTTTGTGTCCCTGTGACCCCAAGACTGGCAGCTGCAACCTCACTTCCACTATGCATGACATCCTCTCCCGAGGTACAGCTTTCTTTAAAGAATTGGAGGGGGAGGGTAATGAAGAAGACAAGACCATTCTCATACTTCCGCAAGCATCTCAATTTCTCTTTGGGGATGGGTTTTTTGTTTGTTTTTTTTTTGCAGTTGGCCAGTGTCTTGCACCTTCCGTGATATCTAAAAGGAGTGAAGAGCACCCCTATTTCACAAAGTAGGTTGTATTTTATTTACTTTTAAGACTGGGTCTCCATATCTTCCTGAGGCTGGATGTATAGGGACTACTCACTGAACTGGGCCCACTCCAGTTGACTTAGGAGCTTTGATTTGTTCCATCTATAATTTGGGGCTGGTTCACCCCTTCCTTAGGCAACCTGGTGGCCCTCTGCCTTTAGGGGCTCACCACAGTAACATTGGACTTAGAGCGGGCATCTGATTGACTTAGCCCACTGCAGCCCAGAACTCTGCACCCCATGCCCAAAAAGTGAGTTGGCTTGTGGACAGACACTGCTTGTGTATAGTGGACTAAGCTGAACTAGTTTCCAGACCTGCCTCTGACATACCTTGGCTTTGTGACTCTGGGCAAGTCACCTAATCTCTTAGTGCCACAGGCAAGTTCATAGCAGATTAAGAGCTGATCTGTGCTGGTGGAATGGAATTTTGTTACTCTGAGTTCCCTATGTAGATGAAATCACAAGTCTGGTTAAAAAAAGCATTTACATTTACTGTATGGGAGATGGAGAGAGGGCTCCTTCTCTGCCAGCCTCAGGCCTCGGAGTCCATTGTGGTTGCAGCAGGGATCTCTAAGAAGGATGGGAAGGGGAAAGAGGGAAGATGAAAGGTCATAGGTTTTGTTTCCTCCCAACTCCTGGCCAAGAGCAGTCAATCCCTTCCCCATGGGATGCCACAGGTCTGGGTGCACGTGTCAGTGCTGTTTTACCATCAAGGCCTCTTTTCAAAGTCCAGGCAAGAACCCAGGAGAATTTAACACTGGAAAGAGGTCTAGACCTCCAGCCAATGCTATAATTTCTGCTGATGATCCAGAGTCCTGGACTCATAGATTGTGGGAGATTTCCATTCAGCTTTTTAACATGAAAACACTAAGTTAGGGCTGGTTAATTAAAAGAGAGGAAATAATTTCCAAATTCCCTGGCTCAAAGAACCTGATTAACAATCCTGTCTCAGGAAGGGCTGCACCTCAGAGTGGTGTCTGGTTGCTGTAGTAACACAGCAGTGTAGGGAAACAGGTTTCCTGCTTTGGAGGGGAAAGTTTGTAATATCAGCTCTGCCCTGTCTGACTTACAGACCTATATGGCAAAGTTAAACCTAGAGGCTTCAAGGAAAACTTATCCTCTCTTTATGTTTCACACTCAAGAGAAGAATAAAATGAAGAAAGGGAGGTGAGCTATGGTAACCATTCTCTTGAATTGTCTTTCCCCTTAGGACAGCCTGGCTGTGTCTCACGTTGGCCCTAGCTCTCTTACTGCTACTCAGTGCTGCAGCTAATGTGACTTTTGTCCTTGGCTCCAGAACATCAAGGAGGCGCCTAGACGGAGAATATGCTTACCAACCATTGGAAGAAATGAATGGGGAGCTGCATTCCTTAGAGAAGGAACAAGGAGACCCCACCTGCTCCATTAAGGACTTAGAACAATGAGGGCCCACCATTGCCTATCCTAGAAAAGTCAATTCTGCCTGTGGGTTTTTTCAGGGAAAAGCTGGTATGGAGGAAACTTTGCTAAGACAGAAAATGAGAACCAGACATGGACTACATACCAGGCTTTCACTTTGCAGCTCAGTCCCAGCCCTAGCCCCAGCCCCTCAGCTTGGCCAAAGGAGCTGGGATGCCTGTGCCTCCATCTCCTAGCCTGCCTAACTGCCCTTCACGTGCCAAGGTACCTCAGCCCTCAGCCAGTGCAATAGTGCACTCTCAGATAAGGCTCTACCTCTCAGGGCAGGGCCTCTGCCTCTTCCCCCCTGCCTGTCTGTGTCTGCTTGTCCAATGAGAAGCCTATATCCTCTGTGGGGATATGGCAGTGCCAAAGGGACTTCAGCTATTCTGGGGGAAAGGGCAGCTGGAAAACTAAACTCATCATGATTTGAATCATGGTGAAGCAAAATAGAATCCATTCCCAAAGCCCTACTTCTGGATAGAAAGGACAGCCCGGCTAGTGGGAAACTTGCAAATCTCAGCCTTCCTATAATTTATTCATTCCTGTGGGAAAATTGAGGCCATAATCGGTCACTTTTATGAAGACCACTTTTTTATGCTACTTTAAAGTGCTGACTCCTATGGTAGACAAAGGGAATGGGGAAAATTAAATGGATATTTTTAAATAAAAAGCCATTTTGTCCTTCCTTTTGTTGATTAGTATTTATATTACTTGAATAAATTGAGGAATGAAGGGGGCCAACGAGAGTATTTTCTCATTCCTCAATTGCAGAATCTTCAGTTCTCACACTGATGCCTTCAGACGTTGTAGACCTTAAGCAAAGAGAAAAACTCATTGAGAAACGCTCTTCTGCCTGTGAAGGTGTGGAGCAGTGAGCATGTGGATAAGTCTTATTAATCCCTGCAAAGTCTCATGTATGGCTCTCTTGTTTCCCTTATTCACAAACACAGACCTATATCTCTTGTGTCAATAACAATAGGTGCTTATTAAACCAATTATAGCTAAGCATTCATTAAGCACTCATGGTGTGCTTAAGTTCTGGGGATACAAAGTTGAACTTATCCAGGCTCTCTCTCTTTGCATCAGCTACCCCCATGCCTAGAATGCACTCCCCCTTCACTTCTGCCTCAGAGTTTCTATGTTTCAGTTCACATACCACCTCCTATTCGAGGATTGTGTGGATTCCTTACATTGGTAGTGCCCCACTGAAATGATTTGTTGACTTGTATCTTGCTTGCCCTCAAACCTTCCACTCCACCATAGAATGGATGTCTGTATTTCGCTTTTTTATCCTTAGTGCCTGACACATTGGCACTTAACAAGGGAAAGAATAATCCAGTCCCCTACTAATGGGTCCTGATATCCACCTCCTTTCCAGCTATTGCCATTTATAGCCAAAACTCCAACAGCAGCTGAGACAGCTCTACTCAGCCTACACTAATGCTGATGAACCAAAATTTCAAGGCTTTTGTACCTACCATAACCATGGAAAGCATGGACTAGAGAAATCTAAAACCGAGAGTTGCAAAAGCCAAAACTTTGTTCTGACCCACGGAGAACACATGATTTATCCACTATTGGTGAGTAATATTCCCATGGGAGAAATAGACAATAACATCAATCTAGATTCCATGGGGCAGCTACAATCAGTTTCTCAAGGGTTACTGGGATCATGTTTGGCCCTCACTTTTGATCCCAGAAACTGCCCTCTGGTTTTCCTGAGGCAGGTTCATTTTTCTCACAATGACCACATTCACAAAAACATTCTAATTCATTGGGTTTAGAGCCAGAAAAGATCCTAGGATTATCTAATCCAACCCTCTCATTTTACAGAGAAGCAAGCTGAGGTCCAAGAAGATTAAGTGCTGTTCTTGAGGTCACACAGGTACTGAAATTCAAACCAAGTCCTTCAACTAGAAATCTAACTGCTCTGTCATGCAGAAGTAGATGGTTGGCCATTTTTACCTTGTGATAAGAGTAGTAATGGGGGGGTTGGGGGGGGGTGTGTAAAATAAGGATCCAGAAGGAGTAGCTGGGTAGCACAGTAGATTGAGAGTCAGGCCTAGAGACAGGAGGTGCTAGGTTCAAATCTAGCCTCCAGCACTTACAAGCTGTGTGACCTGGTCAAGTCACTTAATCCCATTTTGCTTAGCCCTTACCACTCTTCTGCCTTGGAACCAATACACAGTATTGATTCTAAGATGAAAGGTGAAGAGTTTTAAAAAATGAGGCTGCAGACAGAATGGATAGAATTTGGAAATCTGTAACTAGTGAACCTACAGAAAACAGTAAATATAGTATAATTTTCCTATCTGTCTTGAGTATGATTAAGTGTGATCCTTGATGACCTTTAAAAGTCTCTTCTGAACAATAGGTGACACAATGAATATAGCAGAAGGTCTGGAATCAGGGAAGTCTGACTTCAAATCTGGGCTTGGACCCTGGACCTATTTGACCCTGGCCAAGTCAATTAAACCGTTTGCCTCAGTTTCTTCATCTATAAAATGAACTGCTAAAGGAAATGGCAGAACACCCCAGGGCTTGTTTGTTTTTTTGCTAAGAAAACCTCAAAAGGGATCACAAAGAGTCAGACATGACTGAAACAACCGAAGAACCACAAAACAAGTCTTCTAAGCTTTAAGTTTCCTGTTTGATATTTCCTCTGCCTGCTCAATACCATGGACAACACATGAGCTCACATTATGGCTTCTGTAACAGTGTCCATAAGTGATACTATGGATTTGAGAGCTTCATCCACAGAAATTCAAATATATTTCTACATATAGGGATAAATTTGAAACTATAAGACACTTCCTTTAAGAAAAGTGCTAATCCTAGAATGTTATTATCAGAGAAGTTTAAATTTTCTACCCTGGAAAGAACAAATAACTGACACTTGAATACATCTATCAAGACTCATTTCTATATGTCAATATGGAATTTGCATTGTATAATTAGACTCTGAAACTTTTCCAAAGTTTCTGCCTGTGACCTAATTCAATACAAATCTATATTAGGGTAGACGGGACTGAATTTTGATAAAGACCCAGCATGGCATAGATGGGAACTGAGTTGTGAAAGACAATCAAATCACATTTGGACCATTCAAGGGACTCTGCAAAACCATATTATTAAGGATACAGGGTAATGACCCACTAAGTCAATTAAAAGAACAAACTCTTTCATTGTGGGCATTGCAAAAAATCAACTCAAATTAGAAATGAGATCAATAGGCATTTATTAAGCTCCTACTTTATTCCAGATAATAGGTTTTGGAGAAGAAAAACAAAAATAGAAACATCTCCTACTCTTATGGAGTTTACATTCTACAGATGCCATTAATTAGAGAATCAAGGGGAATGTGGGAAGGAACTGTTCTGTGGGCTTTCTCATAAGCATGTGCTATTAAAGAATATTACTTCTAATTCTGAGCATGTTGTACTTTATTCCTAGAAAGTTAGATATCCATTTGCTATACCTGCCTTTGTTCCTAATATGAGTTTGGATGGAAGGCTGGGAATACCCGCCTTAAACTTTTTTGGCACTAAAAGACTAGAATTTCTCTTTCCAGGGCTGCTATATTAGGAAGATACAGGAAGAGACACTTTGACTGGAAGCTCCATGAGACAAACACTATTTATTCATCTTTGTTTTGCCTCTATCTCCTACCACAGTTGTCTGCTCATAGGATATAATAATGTTGGTTAAATGAAAGTAAATTATTTTTGGACACTAGTCAGGGCAATCAGTTTTGCTAGGCAAAGTTAATACTCTTTTCCTTTTTATCTTTCTCCTAGCTCTACTAATCCCAATTTCCCTTTATACTGACTTTGTCAGGAGTGTCTTGCCTGTACTTTTCTTTTGCTCTTCCTGTGAATTTATGTAAGCTATGTTTCATTTTTAGCAGGTAGAGAATCATCCCTTTTAGTTGCTGCTTGATTGCTGTGAAGCATTAATGAGGCTTGGTGATGGTTGGCGAATGTACTGCAGAGTGATAAAGGAAGCCACCCAAGGCTGCAACTGCCACAGCTGTATTGTGGGAAGAACACCCATCTAGGGAGAAAGAATCTTGTTAGGTTATCAGATAGGCTTTTCATTGCTGCTGAGGGTTGCTACAGTTCTAGCCTGATTTCATTGCTTATTTATTCAGCTTTAAGTATGGATATTTGACTTGTGATAATCCCATAAATTTATTTAGTAGTTTTAAAAATCTCAGTGTCAACTATATTGTTTTATTCCTTCTCACAACACCCCTAGGAAGCTGTGAGAGAGCCTCTACTGTTTCCCTATTTAGCAGAAAGGATGTGGTTTAGAGTCACACAGAAACAAAAAGAATGTAGATGGTGTTGCTTCTCAATTCTGGTCTCCTGACCTTTCTTGTTGTCACCACCCTAAAGGAGTTTCTATTTTAAAAAAATACATGATCTTGAAAGGTTCTGGATTTGGTTCACTTTGTTAACCTCCCTGATCTTTAAGAAGAGTCCCAGAATCACTAGAATGCCTTAAGGAAATAGCTGCTTCTCCCAACTGAAAATGGTTATCACTCTCCAGCAGGTAGGAAAAATTAGCTCTGAATTAGTCTGGTATTTGACAAGCACTGGCATTGATAAAGAAAAATCTGAGAGTCTTGTGATGGCTTCCCTCTCACCTGATGAGACTTGCTCAAACCTAGACGATTGTTTGAGTTTTCTTTCCCCAAGACTACTTACAGGTGGAGATGCTGATTAGCAATAACCAAGACTAAAAGGGAGAATGGAAGGGTTTGGTTAATCACACCCTATATAACTGGGGGTAAAATATGTATATGGTTAAGAGAATGCCCAGAAAAAGAGTGAATCTATGTTGCTCTCTGCTTGTACCTTAAACCTAGGAAAGAATTCTTAAGAAAAGAAAAGATAAATGAATAACCAGAATTGCTCCTAAACTATGAAAAGTCAGAAACTGCAGTGGGAATTTATATCAATTCGGATATCACAACTGTTCTTTTCTTTGCTACTAGCCCACTTTTTCATTCTGTACCCCCAATTAGCATCTTCTTTTAGGCTTCTGGACCATCTAACATGAGTGAAGCCACAGCTCTTCCCTGTAAATTTTTTTTTCTAAAGAACATAATCTTGGGGGCAGCTGGGTAGTTCAATGGATTGAGAACCAGGCCTAGAAATGGGAGGTCCTAGGTTCAAATCTGACCTCAGACACTTCCCAGCTGCCCTAGGCAAGTCACTTAACCCCCATTGACTAGCCCTTACCACTCTTCTGACTTAGAACCAATACATAGTATTGAAGGTGAAAGGTAAGGGGAAAGAGGAAGGAAGGAAGGAAGGAAGGAAGGAAGGAAGGAAGGAAGGAAGGAAGGAAGGAAGGAAGGAAGGAAGGAAGGAAGGAAGGAAGGAAGGAAGGAAGGAAGGAAGGAAGGAAGGAAGGAAGGAAGGAAGGAAGGAAGGAAGGAAGGAAGGAAGGAAGGAAGGAAGGAAGGAAGGAAGGAAGGAAGGAAGGAAGGAAGGAAGGAAGGAAGGAAGGAAGGAAGGAAGGAAGGAAGGAAGGAAGGAAGGAAGGAAATAACCTGGGGAGGCAGCTAAGTGACTCAGACTCAGTGCCAGGCTGACCTCAGATGCTTCATAGCTGTGTGTGACCCTGGGCAAGTCACTTAATTCTCATTGCCTAACCCTTACATTTAAATTAATTAATTAAAAAAACATAATCTGTGCATCTTCAGAAGAGAAAATATAATTTCTGACCATTGAGTCATTATGTTCTTCTGTTTGTAAAAATGTAGGGCATATCTGCATAGGATAATATGTGTGTGGGGAGATGTGACTAAATATAGCCCCAGGGCTTTCTCACTTCTCTTCTAGGCACTAGAAAGACATCCTATTAGTCTTTGATGGTTTTACCTGCAAATCCTTTCTCTCGCCTCTTAACTCTTCTCAATGATTGTTGTTCATCTTCACTAACTCTGGATAATTGTTTTCTATTGTCATCTGGTGAAAGAAAAATAAAGAGGAATATCAGGTGAAATTCTTTAATATGAATTTTTACAAGTGTATCCTGCCTTCTTCAAACCTTATTTCCAACAACATATTGTGGGAGACTTCTTGGCACTGAAGGTGCTTGTTGTAGTTTTTCTCTCCTGACTATCTGTCAAGTGCTATAAATGTCAGTTATCAATACACATTTTTCCATCTATTCTAGAATTCCTACTACTTCACCCACAGCATCTCCCCCCCTTTTCTTTAAAATCCTTCCTTTCAGACCCTACACACTACAAAAACCTTTTTAGGATCCTGAAGGTAAATGATCTCAACTTGGAAATTCCATCATAGGGCTTTGAGCCCAATTCCTTGCTTTGCTGCAAATGCCCTACACAGCTCTTCTCCTTTTACATTGTATATTGTCTGCCTCTTTGATGGAGACCATGAGCACTAAAGGTGGTGGCAGTTCATTCCTGGCATTCAGTCAGAGTTCCTTCCATCTGACTATCAAATGCTTGGGGAAATAGCTCCAATGAGTTGATGATTCAGTCTCTTTCGATAGGATATGGCAGCTTGTATTTTTATCTTCTCTAACTTCCCAAGTTCCCTGCTCCCAAGGAAGTCAACCTTACTCACAAGGCTTCCCAAAGCATCCCTCCACAGGTCGCTGCCAGGTGAGAATAGCTTGTAGCCATCTAGCCTTGTAGAAATCTGAGTACCCAGAAAGTCCACAGAACATGACTGAGGAAAGAAGATGGAATGAGTCATCTCAACAAACATCCAGGGTGCTTTTGGCAGTCCTTCCCATAGACTCCTCTTGATTTCCATTGTGGAAGGCATTCCTATGCCTGCTATATCCTCAGAAGTCATTCCAAACCAGATCAGGGTTGAGTATATTGAGCCACTGCAACTCTTGGCTGAGAGGGAAGAGTAGTACTGCTTCTACCTACTGCCTAGTTCAACTTTCAGGTTAGCATTCCCCCTTCACTAAACGTCTTTGTGAGATGATAAGTATTGATATTTGGACTTCCAAACTAAAGAACCTCTAATATTCAGCTTTCTTTATTCCTGTTCATCAGGGGCTAATCTCCCTTAGTCACTCTAGATTTCCAGTCCTGGAAAAGGGAAGTCTTGGGTTCAAATCTGATATCATATACTTGCTAGCTGTGGGACCCTGAGTAAGTCACTTAACCTAAATTACTTAGCCCTTATTACTCTTCTGCCTTAGGACCCATACTTATATAGTTGATAGTTAGGAGAGGGGAGAATTTTTGATAAAGCCAAGACAGAATTAAAGTCAAGAATGCAATGTGTATGTACTAAAACAGGAAGATTATGTGTACTTATCTGGAGAATAGAAGGCAATTCGTACTATTTTCCATGAAGATATCTCGATTAAGAAATGGAAATTCACTTTCTTCAGTTTCCAAGTTCAATTTCATCATATTAGCACACAAAATATCTGTGTAGTATTTGGACCGAAGGAATAGACTATTTGAGCATCCTTTCTAGGGACCAGAAAAACCAAGCAATGAATTTAATTTTGGTGGCAGGAAGGAATAGAAATTGTTATAGAAAAAAGTGAGATTCTGAAATGGTTCTTAAGAATTATTGATATTTGTAAAACTGAATCTTTTGCCAGAATTCTTGAGCATGAAGTTCCAAAATTTAATAGGGATCTAACTAAAGTTCTTTCTAGAACTAACCCTCTTTATTGCCTTCTGAAACAGCAGCTACAACAGGCCCTGAACTACCATTAGGCCAAAGACCCAGATACTATCCACTCTCTTACTCGTTTCCTTTCTTATCAAATATAAATAGCCAGTTCTTCCTATGCCAAGTGAGTTGCTAAATTCTTTAAAAGGTGATTTAAAATATTAAACCAAACTCTTATAGACAACATCACTGCTTCCAATTTTGATCAGGATCATATGACAGAGATTCAGCTGAACAAGGGAGAGACAAGTGAGCATTTTTTGCGCCTCTAGTCCCAAGAATAGTACAAAGATCCTTTCTGGCATGTGAAGATTTAAAAAAATTAGGAATTAGAATAGAATTTTGATTTCAAATCTATACATGACTGGGATAAAGAGTAATGTGCCTTGGAAATGGGACGACAGGCTATGTGCCAAGGAAAAACAACCTATTCTTCTGGTCTTTGATTTTGGTTCCATTAAAGCACACGTTATACATATATGGTGGTGGCTGGGTGGCCTCCTTGTCAAAGCTGTTTCAATTCGGCGCTATCTGGCCTTCAGGAGAAATCTTCTAGTCCATAAAATAGTCACTTACCATTTTGGCAAACAGGAAATAGAGGAGCTGGTGTGACAGTGCATAGCCCATGCAGCCAGGCTTGGTCATGAGTTCCCTGCAGAGGTCAGTGACAGTGCAGGGCTGCAAGCCCTCCTTCCTGAGGAGCAAGCAGTCCCAGGCTATCATTTAGAGAGAATAATGAATGAAGTTCAGGGGATATGTAGGGTCTGACCATGCTAATACAGGTCCTTATTGTCTTTATGAGAACTGGTATTGAGCTTGAAAAGCATACAGAAATGGGAGAAGCTGGAGTGAAAATTGTATAGGAAGAGTGGCTGTTAATATTTTTCTATTTTCAGGGAAGAAACAAAAAAGGACAATGAAACTTACTTGGTTCCCAGTAAGAGTGTCATGCATGAATCACTTAATTCTTCTGAAAAAGAGTCTGAGTTCTCATACTTGGAGTAGATCATGGACATGTTTGTGTGACTCCATAAATGGGGGAGCTGCCAAAACCCTGGCTGCAGAGTCTCTTGGAATTCTATCAGAGTGAAAGTGTAAAACTGACCAGTGACACAGTAAGAGAAAGCAATTTTATGTAAACTCTGATTGATGCCAGATTTCTATTTGAATAATGCCCCAGAAACACCTAATCTATACCCAGATTTCTTATCCCTCATACAGATAAGGCCAGAATCTTGTAACTTTCACCAGCCATTTAAGAATTCATCAATAGGAATAGATTCCTACTATCAAGTAGTCAGATAAATGTTTAAGTGCCTACTTATTAGAGGGACTGTGATAAACCCTGGGTATACAAAGAAAGGAAAAAGACAGTTCCTGCCCTCAAGCAGCTCATAATAAACCCCAGGAAAGGTTATTACCTAGGGATGATAATTAACTTTCTTTTTTTAAAAAGTACTTCTAGTTTGGTTAGAAAGTTTTACAAGACATCCTCAATTAGAGTATCTATACAGGTTGACATACAATGGCATGCCTTTTAAGGCTAAGCTTCCATTGTGGAGTCATTTCTCCAAGTAGAGTGACATGGAGAGGTCAGAAGGAAATTTTTAGTGTCATAGAAGAGACTATGAAAGGAAAGGCTTTCTGCTACTTCTCAGTTAAGTATTGTGTTCCTAGATACTGTATAAGGGAGGCTGATTCATTTGTTTAGCCCCATAGGTCTGCCATGATCATTCAAGCATGGGAAATTAGATTAGTTTCCCTAGCAAAAAAAAAAAAACACCTCTTGATTTGCATAATATTTACCTTTTAAGTAAGTAGAATCACTGAGTTTGAGGTAGACCGTGGCTCTTGTGATGAGTGGTAGCAACTTCGTTACTATCTTCTCTACTCTCAGGTTTAGGGGCTTCAGGGCAGGGTTCTGGGCCCATTTTTCCAGGGTACCTTTTAGTTGTACTGTGAAGGAATATGGCAGGTCTGTGAAAAAGTCTTGCCCCATTGGTGCACTTTGGTTCTCTTTATTCAGGGAAATATGTTTGAGTCTCGCTCCTCTTTATTATTTAAGTAGAAGCCACTGCCCCTGAAATCCCACTATCATTGTTCTAGTTCAGGAAGGAGGTATCACTCTACCCCTCTTTATAGGTTACCAGATAACAGCTAGACTGGAAGCAAGAACTGGGGGATTGGAAGCAAGGTAACCTCAGCCCTGACTTTTTTTACTGTGAGTCAAGACAAATCCCTTGCTGAACTCTACCCATTTTCTTCAAGATTAAGTCCCCTTCTCTTCCCTGTGGTGTTCTGGGAATAAATGAAGTAATGAAATATATATATATATATATATATATATAATAGAATTATTAGATGTCTAGAAAGTTGAAGAATGAAATGACCATAGTGGAAGAACTCAACTAGATTCTTTCTGAGGTTACGTTAAAAAAAATCAAAGGGTCTCGAGGAATAATTGTTGTGTCACCAATGAGGAGGAAAAATGGCACCCGGCATTTTCCAGGGTCACAGTTCTTCTTTTGCCTCCTAGACCTTAAACAAGGTCAAGAAATACCTCCTATCTGCCCACATATCTTAAGAAGCCCTAGGAATGAGCACCTTCCTTTTTCCTCCTAGGGTCCCAATACTGGAGCCATTTTCTTAGTAATTGCCTGAGTTTGTGGTAGTAGGTGAGAAATGCCTACTGAAAGAAAATTTCATTAGATATAGTATAGCCCAAATTGAGACCACATGAACATTAGTAAACCTGCTTCAGGCCCTAGCAACATCATCTAGGCTTTTCTGGCACCACAAATTCCAGTTCCAGGAGGGCTGATTTGGCAACTAACATGGAATGCTATTAAGAAGGGCTCTTGTTACCTCCAGTGGGAGGGTTACCTTTGTAGCTAGGAGCCTAATGGGACAATCCCAAACCAAGATCTTGAGACTCGATCTCTTTGCTCACTTAAGTATAGTTGTTACTAGTGTGAGTGGCCCCAGACCAAAGGAGGGTTTTTCTCTCTATTTAACTTGGCATTTCTCCAGTACACTGTCATCAGAATACTCTCTTCTTCCAAAGCTGAACAAATACTTCACACATTTTCCCAGAATCTCTACATATCTTTGGTTACAAGGCAATGGGAGGTAGGGTTAAAGTACAGGAACAAATTACCCACAGGTGACCCAGAGAACTAACAGAAATATTTTTATCTAACTCTCTGTGAAACAAGAATATTTTCTATACCTTATTAATATGGGGGGGGGAGGGAATGAGCCACAGGGACCATATGCTTTAACTTGAGAAGTTAGGCTATAGCATCCTTTTCTTTTAAAAAGATAAAAAAGCCTTTACCTTCTGTCTTAGAATTAATACTAAGTAATACTTCCAAAGCAGAAGAGCAGTAATAGATAGGTAATTGGGGGTAAGTGACTTACTCAAGGTCATACAATTAGGAAGTAGCTAAGATCAAATTTGAATCTAGGACCTCCTGTCTCCAAACCTGGCTCTCTATCCATTGAGAGACCTAGCTGCCTCTGTGACATTTTTTAGGGGCCTTTGCTTTTAATTTTTTAACCCTCACCTTCTGTCTTGGAATCAATACTGTGTATTGGTTCCAAGGCAGAAGAGTGGTAAGGGCTAGGCAATGGGAGTTACTTGCCCAGGGTCACACAGCTGGGAAGTATCTAAGGCCAGATTTGAACCTAGGACCTCCCATCCCTAGGCCTGACTCTCCATCCACTGAGCCACCCAGCTGTCCCCTGCTTTTAAATTTATTATTCAATGTTTTAAAAAAATTTTTTTTGCTTCTAAAAATCCAAGAGGTGTTAGATAAGGACTCCTCAAAGTAGACAGAGGCCAGATGAGAAAAAGCCATGTATCTTTCCCAAAACATAAAGTTCAGCTCTACCTAATCTATGCCTACAGTTAGCAAATGAGCTGAAAAGCTTGAAAACAATCTTCTTGATTGCTAGCCATCCTAAGGAAGAGAGGGAGTCATTGTACCTTGCAGTACCCAGAATCCCAGCACTCCATCCAAGTTAAGCTCCCTGAATCTCTTCTCCATGAAAGAGGTAGCTTTCTCCAGGGCAGGAAGGATCATCCTTCCCAGTGCAACCTTGCTCTCCGAGGGGTCCTGTTGGAAAGACAGGGCTGGCAACAGCAGTGGAGGCAGCAGCAGCCCCAGTAGATGCATGTCTCATTCCCTTTCACTCAGCTAAATGTTCACAAGCAGCTCCTGTACTGGGTGCCTCACATACTCTCCTCCCTCCTTCCCTCTCTTCCTTCTCACTGGCCAAAAGGAGGAACAAAGACTTTTACTATTCGAGACAAGCAGATAAGTAAATGCCCAGGGAAGCACTGACCATGCACTTTAGGGCATTTGGTCTGGTACTGGTCCTAAGTAGTGGATAAAGGAGTATTCAATGGTTTGGGACCAGAAGGGGGGGGGATTAATTTGAGTGGCTAAAGTCGTGCTAGATTTAAGGGTTCAGGAATAAATTTCTACCAAAGAGTTTTAAAATCCTTAGGCACAACATTTAGGGGGGAAAGTAAGGAGGAAAGGCTCATTTTTCTCTCTAATATTCATGCTCTCTAGACACTCATGACTGGAGGATTCCAAGGGTCCTTTCCACTCTGAATCCTGTGATCCTTCACACCTGTAGGTCCTAGACAAATCTACTCTTAGCCAAAGTGATTTCAGATATTCCCATGCGTTTAGTTATCAACTTTACAAAGATGTCTTCCCAAATCTACATGTCCAGTGTCTCTATGAAGATTCCCATTGGAACCTAAAATTCAACTCAAAACCAAAATGTTATCTCCTTCCCCCAACCACTAAACTTGTTTCTCCTTTAAACTTCCCTCTTTTGGGGGATGCCCTTCAATTGGGGAATGGCTGAACAAATTGTGGTTCATGTTGATGATGCTCAAAGGAACAATAAAGTGGAGAAATTACATGTGAACTGGAACAATTTCCAGGAAGTGATGCAGAGTGAGAGGAACAGAACCAGGAGAACATTGTACACAGAGACTGATACACTGTGGTACAGTCGAATGTAATGGACTCCCCCATTAGTGGCAATGCAGTGATCCTGAACAATCTGCAGGGATCTATGAGAAAGTACACTATCCACATTCAGAGGAAAAATTGTGGGAGTAGAAACACAGAAGAAAAACAACTGCTTGAATACATGGGTTGAGGGGATATGATCGGGGATGTAGACTCTAGATGAACATCCTAGTGTAAACACCAACATGGAAATAGGTTCTGATCAAGGACACAAGTCCCTCAATGAAATTTCTCGTGGACTGTGGGAAGGGTGGGTGAAGAGGAGGGAGGGAAATAATATGATTATTGTAACCAAGGAATAATGTTCTAAATTGACTAAATAAACTAATTCAAATGGAAAAATAAATGAATAAACTTCCCTCTTTCTGTTGAGGGCACCATAATTCTCCCAATCATCCAAGTCCATATTTTTGGAGTCATCTTTGATCCTTGTTTCTCTTTCACCAACTAGATCCAGTCAGTTGCCAGTCATATCAATTCTACCTCTGGGATATTTATCACATTCATTTCAGCTCTCAATTCATGTAGCCACCGCATCCTAGTTCAAGCCTTAATTTAATTCTTGCAATATCTCCTAATTGGTCTTCTTACCTCCAAGCTCTCCTCCTTATCTTGCACCCAACTATAGAAATAATCTTCCTAAGGTGCTAGTCTGACTTTATCACTTCTCAACTCATCTCCATTGTTTTCCTTTTGGCTCTAGAATAAAATATAAAGTATTCATCCTGGCATATACAACCCTTCAAATTCTATATCTAGCCTGCCTTTCTTTTTTCTTTTTTTCCCCCAGCCTCTCTGTCCAATTAAAAAGCACTTATTTTCTCTCTTTCCCACCTCCTCTTCCAATTGAAAACAAACAAACAAACAAAAAACAGATGAGCAAAGTCCTTGTAACAAATGTGCAGTTATTCAAAACAAATTCTCACATTGGCCAATGTCTAAAACATGTCTCATTCTGCATCTTGATTTCATTTCCTCCATTAGGAGGTAGGCAGCATGTTTCATTATCAGTCCTCTGGAATTATCATTATTCATCTCATTGATCAGCATTCTTAAATCTTTCAAGGTTGTCTTCACAACTTTGTTATTATATAAGTTATTCTCCTGGTTTTTCTGACTTTATCACATCATAAAATCTTCCCTGATTTCTTTAAAACCACCCCCTTTTATAGTATAATAATATCCAATTATTCATGTATAATAATTTGTTTAGTTATTCCTCAAATGGATTAGCACCCTCTTTGTTTCCAATTCTTTATCTTGACCAAAAAACTGTTCTAAAATATTTTGTGCAGATGGATCCTTTTCCTCTTTCTTTGATCTCTTTGGCATAATTTAGTCATTTGGGGGACACAGGTCCAAATTGCTTTCCAGAATGGCCAGAACAATTCAGCTTTACCAACAGTGCAATCAGTATGTTTCTTTTCCCATAGACCTTTCAACGTCTCATTTTCCATTTTTTGACATCTTAGTCAATCTGATGGCCTCAGAGTTGTTTTAGTTTGCACTTCTCCAGGTATTAATGTTTTGGAGCTTTTTTTTCCCTCACATTGTTGGCCCGCCTTACCAGTCCTATTTTTTATTTCTGGAAGATACTTTACTTAGTAAAAGTGCTAAGCCTGAACTATGACAAAGAATCTTAAATTCCTCACACTGGAAAGAATAAAATAACTGATAGCTAAAAATTTCTCTTAAAGATTATTTGCACCTGTTACTATGCAATTTATATTCTGCAATGAGATTCAGAATGTATAGGGTTTTTCTTCACTCTTTGCCTGTATCCTAAACTATAGGAAAGAATATTTAGACAATTGATCCAATGCAAATCTAAACTTATTATCATAAACAATTGAGTCTATAAAACTGTCCATAAAGATGATTACAAAATTGCTAGGGCAAAGCTTCAGCTATGGAAGACTAACTGGCCATACTGGCTGCTCACAAGGGACTATTAGTCAGTCCCATTGTGAAGAATATATAATGCATATTCAGTTATTTGAAGCAACAGACTCCTTATTTGTGCATATTTTGACTAATTAATTATAATTAGAAGTTAAATTAATTAATGAGCATTTATTAAGCTCCCCTATGCTAGATGCTTTGTTGTGACAGGCATACAAAGAACAAAAAATAAGGAAATAGTTCCAACTTTCAAGGAACTTAAATTCTATAGATATAGTCAATTGTAAGATCAAAGGGATTATGGGAAGGAACTGATCTTGTATGTTAACCTAGTATGCAAGAATGTTATATTTAATTCTAACAATTCTGACATCCTATTCCCAAGGGTAACGAAATACATGTTTTCCACATCTCCCATTTCTCCTAATCCATGGTAGATAGGAGTGATGGAATCCAAAAATCCACAGTCTCGGAGTTTTCCAGAATGGGGCCAGCAGAATTTACCCTTTGAGGAATGTTATATTAGGGGTAAATGGGAAAGAAGCTCCGTGAAGCAGACACCACTTCTTTTTCATTCACTATTTTTGCTTTTCCAACTCTATACAGCCTCACTCCAACCTAACTTTCTAGCCTTATCAGACATTGGTCTCTCCTCTACTTTGAGATCTAGACAAAATGGCCTTCTCTCTTTTCCTTACACAAGACTCTCCATTTCTAGTCTCTAGACCTTGTACTGACTCACTCACTTGCTTGGAATGCTTTCTCTCCTTACTGTCAACTCTTCCTTTTAAGATATCGCTCAAGCACTATCTTCTGCATGAAACCTTTCCTGGTACTCCTCAAATACTAGAACTTTCCCTCCCAAACCACCTTATTTTGTTATATATTTGTATTTGATCACTTTATACTATGTATTTGCATTTTTGTTTTCTCCTTAATTAGAACAGAAATTCTAAATTAAAAAAAAAATTTTTTAACTCTTACCTTCTGTCTTGGAATTGATATTAAAGATGGATTCCAAGTCAGAAGAGTGGGAAGGGCAGCTAGGCAATTGGGATTAAGTGACTTGCCCAGGGGCACATAGCTAGGAAATGTCTGAGGTAAGATTTGACTACAAGTCCTAACTCCAGACCAGGAGCTCTGTCCACTGTGCTACCTAGCTGCCCCTCATAAATTCTGTTTTGAGGAGGACTTGTTTCATTCTTTGTACTTAGATCCTCAGACACTTAGTAGCTATGTGACTCTGGTCAAGACACTTAAACCTGCATGCCTCAGTTTCCTCATCTGTAAAATGAACTGAGGACGTAAATGGCAAGCCACTCCAATATCTTTGCCAACAAAACCCCCAAAAGAGTCACAGAGTAAGACTCAACTAAAAAACAGTGGAGCAACAACTTAAGTTATTATTATTTTAGGCCACCTGACATGACTGAAATTGTTCTTTCACTTATTTTCTGAAGTATATAATCAAAATATGCATTATCAAAAAACCAAAGGTAATCTAATCATAGTAGGTCAGTCTGTGTTTTTTCTTAGTGCCTAAAGTACTGTGTGTGTGTGTGTGTGTGTGTGTATGTGTGTGTGTGTGAGGAAGGGTGACTGAGGATAGGGAAAGACCTTTTTCAATTAAAGATCCTTTGTTTTCAAAGGTTTTACCTGCAAATGCTCTCTCTTTCCTTATCTCTTCTCAGTGACTGTTTTATTTTCTTCAACTGCTATGTAGTAGGTTTTCAGTTGTGACTGACTCTATAACCACATTTAGGGTTTTCTTGGCAAAGATACTGGTTTGCCATTCCCTTCTCCAGCTTATTTTACAGATGAGGAAACTGAGGCCAACCAGGTTAAGTGACTTGCCTAGGGTCACACAGCTAGTGTCTGAGGCAGGATTTGAACTCATGAAGATGAGTCTTCCTGATTCCAAAGCCCAGTGCTCTATCCACTGTGCCACTTAGCTTCCCTAGCAGCTGGGCAATTTTTTCATATCATCATCTGATGACAGAAGAAATAAAGGATGACTAACAGGTGAATTTATTTAATATGAATTTTTTTTAAGCCTTTACCTTCTGTCTTAGAATCGATACTGTAGGAATTTTCAATACTAAGTATTGTTTCCAAGGCAGAGGAGAAGTAAGGGCTATACAATTGGAGTTCAGTGACTTGCCCAGGGTCACTGAGCTAGGAAGCGTCTGAGGCCACATTTGAACCTACGATAATCCATTCTCCAGGCCTGGCTCTCAACACACTGAACTACTTAGCTGCCCCTAACATGAATTTTTACAAGTGATTTCTCTCTCCCTTTAGGGTTATCTCGAATAACCTCATCTTGTTGTGGGAGGCTTCTCACATTTGTCAACCAAATGAAAGTGCTTATTTGTCTAGTCTTTCCTCTCCTTACTGCCCTTATAGGAAAATATAAATATAAATGATTATTATGATTTATTTCATGCATTCTAGAACTACTTTTGCTGTTTTTCCTACAAAGTTTTTACATTTCCTTCAAATTCTTCCTTGTTAACTCCTTTTACAACCTCTCCCTGTATGATTTCAACCTAGAAACCCCATTTTTAAGGCCTTCATCTCAGTTCCTTCTTTTCCTGCAAGTGGTCTGCATGGTGCTTCTTTTCTTATTAGGTTAGGTCCTATCTGTCCCTTGGATGAAGACTAAAAATAAAGGGTTGGGAAAAGTCTCTAATTTGATATTTACAAAGGCTTGATTATATTCTTGGCATGCAATAAAAGTTTTATGATTATTTTCATTGTCATAATAATGCTAAAAACAAAATTATTATCTGGACTCGGGCCCCCTCCTATTTCTTACTTTCAGTAGTGAATTTAGGCCCACCACCCATGAACATCTTTAATTCAGTCTGCAAAAACTTGTTAAGAGAAATTACTTTAGAGAAGAATGTCCTATAAGAATAATGTTCCAAGGGAGGATTAGTGGAATAGACCTGGAGTAAGTGACCTCAGCAAGACAGTCTATGACAAACCCAAAGATCCTGGCTTTTGGGACAAAAATCCACTATTTGATTAAAAAAAAAACTGCTGGGAAGATTGGAAGAGATGAGGTTTGGATCAACACCTCACACCCTACACCAAGATAAACTCAGAATGGGTGAACAACTTGAACATAAAGAAGGAAGCAATAAGTAAATTATGTGAACACAGAATAGTATACATGTCAGACCTTTGGGAAGGGAAAGATTTTAAAACCAAGCAAGACTTAGAAAGAGGCACAAAATGTAAAATAAATAATTTTGACTACATCAAATTAAAAAGGTTTTGTACAAACAAAACCAATGTAACCAAAATTAGAAGGGAAGCAACAAATTGGGAAACAACCTTCATAACAAAAACCTCTGACAAAGGTTTAATCACTCAAATTTACAAAGAGCTAAATCAATTGTACAAAAAAATCAAGCCATTCTCCAATTGATAAATGGGCAAGGGACATGAATAGGAAGTTTTCAGTCAAAGAAATCAAAACTATTAATAAGCACATGAAAAAATGCTCTAAATCTCTTATAATCAGAAAGATGCAAATCAAAACAACTCTGAGGTATCACCTCACACCTAGCAGATCGCCTAACATGACAGCAAAGGAAAGTAATGAATGCTGGAGGGGATGTGGCAAAGTCAAGACATTAATGCATTGCTGGTAGAGTTGTGAATTGATCCAACCATTCTGGAGGGCAATTTGGAACTATGCCCAAAGGGCGATAAAAGACTGCCTACCTTTTGACCCAACCAAAGCACTGCTGGGTTTGTACCCCAAAGAGATAATAAGGAAAAAGACTTGTACAAGAATATTCATAGCTGTGCTCTTTGTGGTGGCAAAAAATTGGAAAATGAGGGGATGCCCTTCAATTGGGGAATGGCTGAACAAATTGTGGTATATGTTGGTGATGGAATACTATTGTGCTCAAAGGAATAATAAAGTGGAGGAATTCCATGGGGACTGGAACAACCTCCACAAGTGATGCAGAATGAGAGAAGCAGAACCAAGAGAACATTGTACACAGAGACTGATACACTGTGGTACAATCGACCATAATGGACTTCCCCATTAGTGGCAATGCAATGTCCTTGAATAACCTGCAGGGATCTATGAGAAAAAACACTATCCACAAGCAGAGGACAAACTGTGGGAACAAAAACACCAAAGAAAGGCAACTGCTTTCAATACAGGGACCGAGGGGACATGATTGGAGATGGAGACTCTAAATGAACATCCTAGCGCAAATACCAACAACATGGAAATGGGTTCGGAACAAGGACACATGTGATACCCAGTGGAATTGTGCATCAGCTATCCTTGGCTATGAGAGGGGTGGCAGGAGAGGAGGGAGGAAAAGAAAATGATTTTTGTATTCAATGAATAATGTTTGAAATTGACCAAATAAAATAAAGTTTAAATTTTTTAAAAAAGAGAGCTGCCTGGAAAAAAAAGAATAATGTTAGAAATTGATGCTTTACTAAATAATATTAGAGCAGAACTGAACAGTAGTGGGGGTTAGTTACAATTTGTTAGTGAAATTATTGGTAAAAATTAGTTAGGGCAACCTCTAAGGCATGATGGTTGTCTGTTGCCTTTTATTCCTCTTTTCTGTACATCCTTAAAATGTGCCTGTACTCCAAAAAAGAAGGATGGAATATATTTATCTGTAGAATAGAAAGCAGTTCATATTATTCTTCCATGAAAAATATCTCAAATGGGAAATGCCAATCCATCTGTTTCATGTTCAAGTTAAATACCACCATGTTAGCAGAGAAAGCATTCATATATAATTTGAACAGGAAGAATGGGCCACTTGAACATCCTTTCTAGGACCAAAAAATCAGGGAGCATTGAATTCAGCTCTAATAGCAGAAATATGACAATTTTTCTAGGAGAATGTGCAGCTTTTGACATTGTTAATGTGTTAATACTCCTACCCTTCATACTCCCTTCTCTCTTAGTTTTTGCAATACTGCTCTTAGTTCTCCTCCTGCTCATCTAAACAGTCCTTTGTCTTCTCTGCTGGGTTTTCATCCATGTCACAACCACTCAGAGTAGAGGTCCTCCAAGCTTTGTTCTAGAACCTATTTTCTATTTCCACTCTCTATTTCACTTGGTTCCCTCATTGGTTCAATTACCATTTCTAGGTAAAGGATTTTCAAATCTGTCCAGCCCTAATCTTTTCCCTAATCTCCAATCTCATATTTTTAACTTTGCTTACTGGACATCTTCAAATGATGTCTCTTAGACATCTTAAATTCAAAATATATTAAACTTAACTAATCTTTTACCCCAAACCCCCTTCTTTTCCTAACTTCTCTAGTCTTCTCCATTCAGCCAAGTGGATCACAACAGCTCTTGTACTAAGTGTCTCACACACTCCCCTCTCTCATTCCCTCCTTCCCCTCCTTGGTGTTTAATAAATGAATTTTTAAATGTTCCTAGTAGAATATTTTTGGATACAAAAACAATCTATTGGGATTTTTAAAGTCAGTCAACCAATCAAAAAACATTTGTTAAGCATGTGCTACGTATCAGACACTGGCCTAGTTTCAAATACCTAAACCAAAAATTTCCAAAAACAAAAACATTCCCTGACATGAAGTAATTTATATTCTATTGTGAGAGAAAACATGTGCGTATAAAAGAATAACTATAGACTATAAGAGAGACTTTTGAACCTATGAAAAATAAATACAAATACCATTTAGGAGAATTAGGAAGGCATTTGTAAGAGATGGCCCCTTATCTATGTCTTGAAGGAAGTTCAGGATTCTATGAGTTAATCAAGCTGTGAACTGATCTGACCATTCTGGAGAAAAATTTGGATCCATGCCCAAAAAACCCTAAAACTGTGCATACCTTTTGACCCAATAATACCATTGCTAGGTCTGTATCCCAAAGAGATCAAGGATAGGGAGAAAGGACCTACTTGTACAAAGATATTTTTAGCAGCTCTTTTTGTGATGGCAAAGAAATGGAAGCTGAAAAGATGTCCATCGATTAAGGAAAGGCTGAACAAGTTGTGGTATATGATTGTAATGGAATACATAAGAAATGATCAACAAGATAACAAAAAAAAACTGAAAAAAAACTTATATGAAGTGATTCTAAATAAAATGAGAACTAGGAGAATGAATTATGAAAGAAATTAACTATCATCAGCAATGCAAGGATCCACGACAACTCAAAGGGACTTACAGAGAAAGAGGCTATCCATTGCTACAGAAGGAACTGATGAAGGCTAAATGCAGGCTGAAGCATACCATTCTTAATTTCCTCCATAAGCCTTTCTCCAGTGTAAGCAATAGATGTCTTCTTTTACAACATGACAAACATGGAAATAGGCATAACATACAACATAAACTATATTACTATCTTGGGGAGGAGAAAGGGATCAAAAAATGTCAGAAGATGATTATTAAAAATTGCATTAACATGTAATCTGGAAAAAAATTAAAAATTAAAACAAAGCAAAATAAAAAGGATTCTCTGAGTTAGTGGTGAGAAGGAAACACATTACAGGTATAAGGGATGGCCTGTGCTTAAGGTAAAAGATAGAAAGCCATGTTTTAGAAACAGATCTTTCTAGTTTAACTAGATCATAAAATGTCAACAAAGAGTATTTTATAATGATGTTGGAAAGATAGTCTGGGGCCAAGTTGTGAAGGACTTTAAAAGCCAAACAGGGTAGTTTATGCTTTATCCTACAGCTAAATAGAGATCCATAAAAATTTGTTGAGGAGGGGAGTGATAGATCTAACCATAAAGGAAAATTGCTTTGGCGATTTGAAAGAGAAAGAGACTTGAGAGTTTAGAGCCCAGGACAGAATCCTGAGAAGTCATCAGATAGATAGGAAAAGAACCAAAAGACAATAGTAGTAGTCTCTAGGAAGCCAAAAATGACTATTGTCTTTGTGCATTATCATCTATTGATGTACCCTCATCTGGCTTTGAAGTCCAAAGGCTGAGGCGCAGAGTTTGTGGCACATGGGGCATGGAGCGCCAGTTGTTACAGGATGTGCGGTTGTGGCCTGGTGTCGGCGTTAACACGCAGCAGCAAGACGTTGAAGTCGTTCATCTTCAAAGGTGGTGGCGGCATGGTTAATGTGGGTTCACCAGCTACTTCTGACAGAGGAAGCAAGTTCTAGTTGCTTTGATGTGATGCCAGCCCACTTCAAGTTTGACTTTAGCTGATCCTTGAATCTTTTCTTTGGTCGGCCTTGTTTCCTGAGGCCAGCTGACAGTTCACCATAGAATGCCTGTCTTGGTATTCGCTGTGGGTCCATGCGGATGACGTGTCCAAACCATCATAGCTGGGTTTTGAGGACCATTACTTCGATCCTGGTGGAGTTGGCTCTGTCGAGGACTTCCTGATTGGTGATTCTGTCCTGCCATCGGATCCTCATGATTGACTGAAGAGAGCGTTGGTGGAATTGTTCCAGCTGTTTCATGTGCTTCCGGTTACAGTGTCCATGTCTCGCAACCGTACAGGAGCAAGCTGAGGACCACTGCATTGTACACTTTGAGCTTCGTCGCAGTGCTTACACCGCTGTGTTGGAGGACTTTAGAGCGCAGCCGCCTGAGTGCCTGGCTGGCTTTTTGGATCCTGGAATTGATCTCATGGTCTAGGGACCCATCGTTGGCGATGGTGCTGTCCAGGTACTTGAAAGTGTTGACGTTGGAAAGCTGCGTGCCATCGATAGTTATGCACGACTGGTTAGTTGGCCTCCCTGGCGCAGGTTGAAACAGCACCTCTGTTTTGCTGAGGCTGATGGTCAGGCCAAACAGTTTTGTTGCGGTAGAGAACCTGTCCACAATGATTTGGAGATGATTTTCTTGGTGGGCCATGAGAGCACAGTCATCTGCGAAGAGAGCTTCCAGGATGAGTCTCTCTGTTGTCTTTGTTTTTGTAGTCAGGCGGCAAAGGTCGAATAGTGAGCCATCCAATCGGTATTTGATGTAGACGCCCAGGTTTAGATCCATCACAGCATGTCGTAATAATTGGGTAAAAAATAGGTTAAATAGCACCGGAGCAAGGACGCAGCCTTGTTTCACACCATTGGAGATGTTGAAGCGATTGGAAGTCTTTCCACCAGATAGGACTTCCCCTGTCATGTCAACATGAAAGAGCTGGATCAGTTTGACGAATTTTGCTGGGCAACCGAGCTTGCTGAGGATCACCCACAATGCATCCCTGTTCACTGTGTCAAACGCCTTAGTTAGGTCTATGAAGACAATGTAGAGACTCAGGTTTTGCTCAAGGCATTTTTCCTGCATTTGCCTCACCGTGAATACCATGTCGATGGTACTGCGATCTGGTCGGAAGCCGCATTGTGATTCAGGCAGGTTCTGCTCTGAAACAGATGACAGGAGTCTGTTGAGTATAACACGGGCGAGGATCTTTCCAGCAGTGGAGAGTAGTGAGATGCCTCTGTAGTTGTCACAGGCTGCTCGTGTGCCTTTGTTCTTGTAAAGGACTACGATAGAGGCATCTCTGAGTTCTGAGGCATGTCTTCCTCTTCCCATATACTGGTCAGCACTATATGGAATGCCTGAAGCACCTTTCCATTTAAAGCCTTGTACACCTCGGTTGGGATCCCGTCTTTACCAGGTGCCTTGCCTGCACTCATTTGTTTAATGGCTTTCTGGACTTCTTCTAATGAAGGAGGGATGTCAAGTTACTTGATGATGCGGTTTTGGGGGATCTGGTCAAGGGCCCTTTGGTCAACTGAAGAGGGTCTGTTGAAGAGCTGGCTGAAGTATTCTTTCCACCTGTTGCTGATGCCTTTTTTATCTTTTATGAGAGTGTCACTGTCAGAGGATAGCAAGGGGGCGGTGGCAGATTTTAATGGCCCATAGACAGTCTTGAGGGCACTGAAAAATTGTTTATAGTTTTTCGTGTCAGCAAAGCCCTGGATTTCTTCTCCCTTTTTTTCCCACCATCGGTCTTGCATTTTCCTGACCTCACACTGCTCCGTGGCTTGGAGAGACTTGAATCTGTCCTTTTTAGGAGCAGAGTTTGGGTTATTTTGTCACTCCATAAAGGCTTTGTTCTTTTGGTTCAATAGGTCTTCAATAGCAATGTTGTTCTCCCCGAACCAGTCCTGGTGGTTGAGTTGTTTGGGGCCTAGAATTGCCTTTGATGTTTCCATCACCACGTCTTGGAACTCGTTCCATTTCTCGGTTGGGCTTCCAGTGAGTGGTCCCTTGGCAGACAGTTTGTCGTCCAGGCAGGACTGGAATGTTTGCAGATAAAATGGATCTCTGAGAAGACTCACATTGAAAGATGCGCAAACTGTCTGGGTGTGTTTTGGATGGCGAGGCACAATGCGCATTTGAAGAGTCACTCTAACCAATCGGACAATAACCAAAAGACAATAAGATTATGAAAATCCATGAAGGAAAAATAATTCAGGAAGAGAAGGTTGTTCTACAGGGTAAAATGCATTAAAGAAGCCAAGAAGGATGAGTACTGAGAAAAGACAGTCAGATTTGTTCATTAAGAAATCACTGGTAGTCCTGGAGAGCAGTTTCAGTTAAGTATTGATGACAGAAGCCAGATTGCAAAGGGTTGAGAAGTGAATGAGAGGAGAGAAAGTGGAGGCAATGAATCTAAACAGCAGTTTCTAAAATTTTAGCTCAGAAAGGGAGGAGAGACAATTTGAAGGGATTTAGTGGAATGTTTTTAAGAATGGGGAGACTGAGGCTAATTGGAGAGAGAGGGAATTAGTAAAAGAGGGCATTTGAATATTACATAGATATTTGAATTTATTGCAATCTGCTGGAAAAGATGGAAGGACTGAAATAGAGGCCATAAGTAGAGGGGTTGACCTTGCCAAAAAGAAGGGTAACCTCATTATCAGAAGGTGGAGGAAAGGAATAAAGAATGAGAGATATGAAGTGAGTTGAAAAGAAGGGGAAAAGAGGAAGCCCAAGGAAAATAGTTTCAAACTTTCTCAGGTATATGAGGTAAGTCCTCAACTGAAAGGGTGGATGGAAGAGAAGGTGTGGAACACTTAAGGAAAGGAGGTTTGGAACAGCTTTTATTGAGAATGGGATAGGGAAGGAAGTATGTGGGAGCAAGCTTATACCAGCTCATTTAAGCTAATGGTCAAATTTTCATTGTCAGCTAGAATTTTACCTTAGAAATTGACAAACTACAAATAAGGGCTTGATTTGTTGCTTTGTTAATTTTCTAGACCAGAGGGATTGAACAGGAAGCTCAGGCTGATGTTCAGCCCACAATACTCACAAGAACCATGTTAACTGGGAAATATTTAACAACATAAGTAAAAATCCAGCAGAACATTGATAACATCACTATATGACTTTCCAAGTCAATATGCAGCTGACAAGGCTTTCCAGTTTAGTGACCCCATTACTGTTTGTGTTTGAGGTTGCTGTCAAGATTTAAGAAAGTGACAGAGTATATGTTAATAATGCCAATTAAATTTTAGAGCATGTCATCTGTACATTTTGGGGGTTTGCTTTTGTTTTTTTTTTCCCATTGGGGGTGGGGTTGGTTTGTTTTTTGGCTAGCCAGTTATTAAAATTTCCAGCACATGACTTATGAAGGAGTAAAAGGATTACATTGCTGCAATGAAGATCCAGTTGAGATTAGGTAATATTAATTTGTATGACACACAGTCATCTTGGTTAAATTATTTATTTCACCTCTATGAAGCAGAACATGAGTTAGAGAAAAGGGGGTGGATGTTGGGAATCATCCAGAGCTAGGGTTTGATAAAGGACATACAGAGAAAGTTCAAGGGTTTAGAAGATTAGATAGACAACTGGTGTGGAGATGAACTAGGAGGGTCTGGATTGAGAAGGCCTGGAAAAGGAAACCATAGAACTGTTTGTCTTGAACTGGAAGGATCTTTAGAAGTGCTTTAATCTCCTCATGTTACAGATTTGGAAACTGAGACCCAGAGATGTTTTAGTGACTCCCCCAAGGTCACTAAACTAATCACACGGTGACTCAACTCACCTAGTATAAGAGCAGAATTTGGGGGTGAAGAATGAGACAGAGGAGTGAGGTGGCATGGGTTACACCTGGTGCTGACGCCCTCAGAGACTGCATTGGGAGCTATAGTCTTGATCTGAACATCTGGGCAGGAAAACGCACAAGCCTCTTTACCTTTGTTTCTTCATCTGCAAAATTAGGCCCCTATCCAGCTCTAAGTCTATGTTCCTATGTTTCTGTAACCCTAAAACAATTCCTTTCAATAAGCAATCTTGGGGCAGTCTGGGACCAGGAGCCAGCAGTGCCAGGCTTGTGGGAGAGAGACCTGCCTCCCTCAGCCCCGCCCTCCCCTTCTAGGCCCCGCCCTCCTCAGCTCCCTCTCCTTCCCGCCAGCCTTTGCCCACTGTCGAACAGTCTCCACCCCGAGGTCTGAGGATGCGCACTTAGTTTCCTTCCTTGTCCCACCCCGCTGAGGGCCTGAGTAGGGGCACGTGACGGAACACCTGATCTCCATGGGCCGACCTAGATGGCGTCCTCCAGCGTGGCACTGCTCTTGCTAACCTTGGCTTTAGGGTCTCTGTTGCTCGTATGGTGGGCTCGGCGACGACCTCGGGGCCGGAGCGTGTGCGTAGTGGTGCTCGGAGACGTGGGCCGGAGTCCCCGGATGCAGTACCATGCGTTGTCCCTGGCCCGGCGCGGCTTCGACGTGGTCATGCTGGGGTACTGTGGTGAGTGCTCGATTTCCGGGGTGGCCAGATAAGGGTTAAAATCCTGGGAGATTTTCGCTTCTCTTCTCCTGAGACCAGGAAGTCCTTTAGTTCCTAGACCTGCTTCCAACTTTCTAGCTAGCCCCATACCACGACCGTCAGCCAAAGAGTACTCCTGTCACTCCAGGTGTGGATTTGCATTTGTGTGTTTCACTTTCACATAATTGAGGCTATTGTGCCAACCAGGGTACCGCACATCCGGCAAAAACCTTGCGCTTTCTTTGGCCATCACCCCTTCACTTAGAAGCAAATTAGAAATATTGGGTATCTGGGAGACTGAAGGGTCTATGCTGATTCCTCGACCTCCCTGCATACTTATCGACTTTAATTAAATAAATGTTTCTTTTAGCTCTACGGTTTATAGACCACTCTGTTAGATACTGAGGATTCAGGCAACATAGCCTTTTCTTTTAAGAACTTATAGTCCAGTGGAGAGGTTAACCATGTACACAAATAACGATAATAAAAGCTACAAAATGATTGAGTTAGGACAGGTCAAATAGAGTATTCCTGTACGTTGAGGGATTCGAGAACCTAGGGCTCATTTAGGGGAGGAGGAAGGGAACAGTTATCAGAAATCTTTTTGGAGGAGGTAGAGGTTGTGCTGGGCTTTGCTGGAAGGGAAGAATTTCGAAAAGTGGAAATGGAATCGGGGGTAGAGTGGAGTGGGGCAGAGATGTTTTAGATCTAGAAAACTGTACAGAGCCTCAAGACAAACACAGAAGTCAAGAGTGAGAAGTTCTGTGGTGTGTGAAAGCTAAGTAGCTTGAGGGAAGACTGGAAAGGTCAGAGTGCCATATTGGGGCACACTTGGAATACCAGACTATTTCTTCCAGTGTTAGTGTGTATGTGATCTCATCAATTTGAGTACCTCCATCAGTGCAGAATACAAACCTTTTATACCTTTGCATCTTGTTTAACTTGCTCAAGTCTTCCTATGAATTCTTGGCAAGGCCCCCACCTAATATACTGGGGACTTTTCCCTAGATCTCTTGACCTTGTATAAATAACCTAGAACAGCATGGAATAGTAGATAGAGAGCTAGTCTTGAAGCCAGGAAAACCAGTTTTTTGTTTGTTTTCAAAATTCCGATTTCAAAAATATTCCATTCTCTGACCTCAGTGCTTTAGGCTACTTGTAAGATTGTAAGTTGCTTTAAAGTTGCATATGAATTCATTAAGTGTATCTACCCTGAGGATACAAAGGAAAAAATACAGCTCATCCTCTCAAGCAGCTCGCGTTCTGATGGGGGAGAAAACATGCCCAAAAAATTGTACATATATGTACAATAAAATGGAAATATAAATTCAGAGGGAAGTCACTGGCTGTAGGGAGGAATGGGTAAGACCACCTATAGTAGGTGGGATTTGAGCTGAGTCATGACGTCTTGAAAATATATTTGAGGAGGAAAGAACATTAGAGTATGTGAAAGGAGTAATGTAAAAAAAAACTGGAAAGATAAAAGGGAGCCAGGGCTCTATAAGCCAAAGAGACTTTATGTTTGATCCTGGAGGCAACAGAGAAATGGGGAGAGATGTGTGATGGTCAAATCTCCACTTTTGAAAGAAGTGTTCAGCAGCTAAGTGAAGAATTGATTGGAGTAGGGAGAGAGGCACAGAGACCAACCAGAGGACTACTGCAATAGTATAGATTTTAAGTAATGAGGGATAACACCAGGCTGGTGTCTGAGTGAGTAGAAAGAAGAGGTGTTGTGGTGAAAGTAATTAATTGGAGGTGAGTGGGAGTGAGGAGTTGAGGATGACATCTATGTTTTGAACCTGGATAACTAGGAAGTGGTGGCACCCTTGAGAATAATAGGGAAGTTGGGTAAAGAGGAGAGTGTTGAAATAAGGATAATTTATTCTATTTGTGCATATATTGAATTGAAATACTTGTGAGTCATACAGTTTGAGATGTTTAGAATGCAACTGGAGATGCAAGACTGAGACTCAGGAGAGAAGTTAAATATGGATAAATAAATTTGAAAATATATCAAAATGATGATTGAACCCAAGGAATCTGATGTTATCTCAAAGAAAGATAGTATAATGGGAAAAGAAAAGGAAGCCTAAAATAGACCCTTGGGGGATACCTGTAGTTAGTAGAGGTAACCTGGATGAAGGTACAACTAAGGAAAAGGAGTTGTCAGGTTGGAGGAGAACCAGGAGAAACCATTGTTATGAAAATCTAGAGTAGAAAATATCAAGAAGATGGTTATCAAGAATGTCAAGAACTGCAGAGGTCTAGAAGGAAGAAGGATTAAGACATCACTGGTAACTTTGAATAGAGCAGATTCAAGTGAATGATGAGATCCAAAGCCAAGCTATAGAAGTGAGTGAGAGGAGAGGATTAGGAGATATAGATTGCAGGTGATTTTCTCAGAGAGTTTAGTCACAGAGGGGAGAATTTTAGGGTTTGGCTGTATTAAAAGGAAATTTTGGGGTGTTTTTTTAAAGATGGAAGAGGCATAAGTGCATTTGGAGGCAGCCAGTAAATAGGGAGAAATAGAAGATTAGTCAGAGGCTGGGAGTGTTAGAGGGAGCAATTTGAGAAGACATAATGGAATGGGATCACTTGTGCACATAGAGGAGTTCTATTCCTTAAGAAATGTCATCTATGTAAGATGGATGAAGGAGATAATATAAGTCTGAGGGGAAATGTCTGAATGGTGTGAGATAAGGAAGGGGGGAGAAGAAGTAGCTTTAAGTGAATAGCCTCCATTTTTCATTGAAGTGTGAGGCAATTTCCTGAGTTGAAAGATTTGGGGGAGGGAGTGCAGTAGGAAGCTTAAGAAAAAATGAAAAGGTTTGGAATAGTTGCTATGATGAATAGGATAGCACATTGATTAGGGAAGATAAAAGGATTACCTTGAGCACTGAGGGTCCAGATGATATTTAATGTAAATTTGTAGTGGATCCAGTCAGCAGAGTTTCATGATTTTCTCTAGTTTTATTTAGCAGCAAATGAATAGGAGCAAAGGCAGTGGATGATAGTAATAATCCCAGGTTGGGTGATAGAACAAGGGGACCAGAGACTTGAGCATAGCATAGCATAGCACTAGTTCACCAAGGAGTCATTATAGGAAAGAAGAGTGTGCCCATTTTTGGAGTGATGCCCTGGGAAAGAATTAGAGGTAATGATGAAGAAAAAGAACAAGGTTGGGGAACAAGGTAGAATGATAAAAGATTATGATTAAAAGGAATTTCAGAGCTCTTGTTCTTGAAAGTATAACACTTGTGGCTGATGACAAGATAAAAGTTATGTCCATTCCTGTGTGTAGTTGAAGAGGAGCAGAAGGAGTAGGCCATGGATATTGAGTAGATCTCAGTCTTTAAGGATCTTACCTTTTTTGTTGTGGCAGGGAGTGAACAACTTTTACATAGACAAATGTAATTCCTAGCATGTGGTATAAAACCTTTGCTTGTTGCTTGTTTTCAGTACATTGTTGAGCCATCTTTTTCTGACTTATTTCTCATTGATTATATCATTAACATGGCTTCTTCTGGGCATTTCTTTGTTAATATGTTGCAGCCTACTTAGTTCCACCATGGAATTCTTCATTGTCTTTTGGGTCACCTATAACATTAAATTGAAAGAGATCAATGATTCACCATGATCTATAGCCATACCATATCAGGGAAAGAATTTGGAACCCCAAACTTTTTTTAAATGAACATTTAAAAATTGTTTTTACATGTAATTGAAGGAAAATAAAATATTATTTTTAAAAAGTAATATTGATGTTAATAAATAAGATGGCCCTTTTTTTCCCCAAAGAGTAGTGTGAGGTCATTAAAAACAATTAACAATTTCCTAAATGCTATTTTGTTCTTGCTCAATTAAAAGTTTTTTCTTTTTCCTGCTCAGTTCTGGGTCTGGTTCTTTGTCCATTTGCAGTGTCTGTCTAAGATGTATGAACTAGTAGAGCAACAGTAGTGAACTAGTAGTATCAACAGTAAAAATGACTGAGTTTTCAAACTTTGGTAACTAAGAATAATAGTGCTACCAACTGGGGAGATTTGAGGAGATTAGATGGAACAATAGATTTTGGAGACAATAAAATTTTTGTTTTGGATGTGTTGATATGGAAATATTGGTAGCATGTATAGTGAAAGTTTCAGACAGGGAGCTAGAAATAATAGTCTGAAGCTTAGGGGGGAGTATTTGGCTTAGGTTGAGCCTGGAGTTCTGGGTTTGGAAGTCATCTGCATGCTTGCCTCATTGGACTTGACCATGACTCTTTCAGGTTCCAAACCTCATGATGAACTCTTAAGCAACAAGAAAATTCGTATTTTGTACTTGCCTGAAGTTAAGCGAATCCCAGGTGAGACATGTTCTTTTTTTTTTTTTATACAGATGGTAGGGTAAAAATTCAGGGAGAGCCATATTACATTTGATTCTTACAACTGTTCTTTGACTTTCAGTTGGTCCCCAGATATGTCAGTATGGTATAAAAGTTGTTATCCAGGCAGTACACCTTCTGTATGTCTTGCTTTTAAAGACTTGTCCAGTGGTCTACATTTTACTCCAGGTAAGGGTTAGCCAGTTCCTCATTTAAAATGTAACTTTACAACTTATCCTTCTCTTTACCTCCAGTAACTGGGGTTTCAAGGGATTATAGTTTTGTGGCATCCTTTTGCTTTGTTCCTATTTTGTCTTCTTCAGTATTTTGGCATAGCAGCATTATCTGTGGGACTTCATAATGATTAAGGGCTGAGCTTCCCTCATGGGTTATATATAAATTCTGAGATAAGGCCATAAGTGTGAAAATGATACCTTCTGGAGGTGGGGGTGGGGTGTCAGTAGTCCTCATGTGCTACCATGAAATCTCTTGACTTTAGGTGCTTTTTTTGATGTTGTTTCTGTCCTGCCATCTTGGTCAGTTTGCTCCCTCCCTAGTGGTCAGGGGTCTAAGCGTTGTGGCTATTCATGACAGTTTCCTACATCTTCTCTCTATATAAAGTTCAACAGTAAGATACTAGGAGTTTTCCTCTTTAGTCCGAGTGGCAGTTGTTTGAGTAATCTGTTCCCTGATCATGGGATCATTTTAAGTTGGGTTTGGGTTATGTGCAAGCCCTGCCCTTGGTTTCCTTGCCCTGTGCTCCAAAGTTTCTTGCTTTTGATTGTACTTTGTCTCTTTCACAGAATCCACCTGGCCTGCCCAGCATTGCTGTGTGTTGGGTTGTGTGTTGTCTTCGCAGGAGCAAGCTAGTCATTGACTGGCACAATTATGGCTATACCATCATGGGTCTGACACATGGCTTTGCCCACCCTCTTGTACAGCTAGCTAAGTGGTAAGAGGGCTAGGTAGGTCTTGGGACTGGATTTGAGTGAAGGGTGATAAATTAGGCACTGTAGACACAGCTGGAGGTTGACTAGGGAAAGAGCAATAGTGCAGAGAGAAATGGCAAAGTCAGCTTGTTGTGCTGCTGAGGGAGGAGAGTTATCAAAAAATCCTCTGTTCCAGAGCCCCAAAGCAGCATCTTCCCAATCCTGGATTGTTTCTCTGGGGAGTCAATGCCCAGTTACAGAGCTTGGATACTTGGTCATTGACTACCCATAAGTAGTCATGGCAGTGATGGATCAGGCCCTGACAAATGTTATTTCCCAGGTATGAAAAGCTCTGTGGCCGCCTGTCAGATCTAAACTTGTGTGTGACCAATGCAATGAGAGAAGACTTGGCAAAGAACTGGAATATACGGTATGTAAGGCCTCTGGACAGACAGGATTAGAAAGAAAGGGGAAAAGTTCATTGTATTGGGAACTATGTGCTCAATCATGCTTGCAAAGGACTTTGAAGAATAGGCACAAAGGTATGTTTACTAGTTATCTTAGGTTAGAGAAAATGCGGGCTAAGTAAAACCTTTCCTCATCCATTCAGATGATTTCATTTATCTTGAAACATCTCTGGAGGTTTTTCTGAAAAATTTTTGACTCTGATTTCTGAGTAGGAAGGAGAAAGGAAATGTCATTTTGTTGGGCTCTGTACTTCCTCTGTCCATCCCTGCTTTCTACTTCCTAGTCTTCTCCTTATAATTTCTCAATGATCTTGTTGCAGAGCAGTGACGGTCTATGACAAGCCAGCATCATTTTTTACCTGTACTCCACTAGAGAAACAGCATCATCTCTTCATGAAACTGGGCCACAGCTACTCTCCATTCAAAGCATGGTATGTCTCATGTATCCCAAGTATTTAGTTTGTTCTCTCACTTTACTCCCTGATCTTTACCATAGTTTTAATATGATTCAGGTAAGGTAAGAGTAATGTTTACGTTTCTCCTCCCTTGTCTTTGGGGCTTTTGATAACAAGAAAGTCTGTTGGTATTTTTCACCTGGGAGGATAAGGAAGCCTCTTGGCTTGAGTGCCTTTACCAGGACCTCTGTGTGGAGGAACTGCTCTGATTGCAATTGTATAGGGTGGTGAACCAACTTGTCTGGTTTCTTAGGGCTCCATGCACTTCAAGGAAATGCTGATCTGATATTTAACATCTGATAATTTCCTTATCTCTGTCTCTGTTTGTTTAGCACCAAGCCCTTGGACCCAATCTTTGAGAGATCTGCATTCACAGAGCTCAATACTAGGAGCAGGAAAGTGCTACAACTTGATGGGCGACCAGCTTTGCTGGTCAGCAGCACGAGCTGGACAGGTCTTGAGGTCTCTTTGAACTAGACACTTTGGACATTATACTGTTGTCTCTAAGAACTTGTTGTACTGAAGGCTTTTGTGGGGGGCTACTTCCCATTGTACCATTATTACATGTTTGAGCATAAATAGTATTATAGTTACTATATTCTATATTATAGTTACAAGGATCACTGGGTTAGGAATGAAGAGAAACACTATACTTCAGGAGTGCAAGAGCAGCATCTTTTTAGGGCTCCATCCTGGACTGCTACCCATAAAGCACAAGTGAGAGAAGTGACATTAAGAAATGACTCTAGGGGCAGCTGGGTGGCTCAGTGGATTGAGAGTCAGACCTAGAGATGGGAGGTCTTAGGTTCAAATCTGGCCTCAGACACTTCCCAGCTGTCACTTAATCCCCATTGCCTAGCCCTTACCACTCTTCTGCCTTGGAACCAATACACAGGGTTGACTCCAAGACAGAAAGTAAGGGTTAAAAAAAAAGAAATGACCTTGATCTGATTAATGCTGTTTTTGTTTCTGGTTTCAGAAGATGAAGATTTCTCCATCTTGCTGAAAGCTTTAGCAAGTAGGTGTGTTTTTATGATCCGTGGGTGTCAATTTGTCTAGGACTGTTTAAACAATGCTATTCTTGGTTCCCTTTCCATCACTTTACCCTTTGGCGGTAGTTGTTGAAGGCTGGGCTGGTGACCAAGCCAGGTATGAACAGAACTGCCCTTCTCTTTGTCTTATTGAGCTATTTGGCTCTGGACCTTTGAGGTTACTTCAGGAGCTAGAATCTCAGATGTCAAACGATTTGAATCATAGGCTCAAAATCAAGTAAATGTTCCAGCCTCTCCCCTTCAATAGATCTAATTCAATGTGACCTAATGCATGTGATATAGTCAGTCATGGTCAGAAAGGGGCTGGTGACCAGGGTTGACATTTTGCCTTCTTGACTTTAGAGCCTGACTCCTCCCTTTTCCTACTGACACATTCTCTGCTTTTGAATCAGCAGAGCAGCTACATTGCTCTCTACTTGCAAGGTTTCCCCAAAACCCAGTTTGTTTCCTCCCATGTCTCCTTTCTAAGTTCTTGTCCCTTCTTAGGAAAGAGCAATCTTAAGGAGTAGAAGAACCAAACTAATATCTGGGATTTAGGTTTCTTCTGGACTGTGGTTTCTTCTTGTTGGTTGGGAGGCCTAATGTTTCATTCACCTCTTTTTGCTTCAAATACCTGATTGTGCTTGTTCATTCTATAGAGTTTGAACAATGGATCGTTGATGGAGAAAACCTGCCTTCTCTCATCTGTGTGATAACAGGTGCCTTGTGTTTACTTGTGTCCTTATCCCTGGGCATAGTAAATGTCAGTCAGGCAGCATTTAAAATTACATGCCTAACAGACAAGTTCTTTTAGGTGCTATTTCAAAAAATTCATCTTGTACTTAAAAGGGATTAGTTATTTCCCCTTTGGGATGCCTGACCAATCTTTAATCTGCCCCCATTCTGACTAATGATAGTGAGATGGAGGGAATAGGGAGCTGGCTTGACTAGTGAGTCAGCCTCTTGAATTTCTTGAGGTTCTTTGAGCTTTTAATCTTATTTATGAATTGAAGCAAAGAAGGATTCTGACTTGGAATACAAAACTGAAGCCCACAGAGGAATAAATTTCTATGTGGACTATTTATTTCCAATGTAGGGTTGCTATATGAAAGTTGAAGGTTACTAAAGTTTGGGGATTTGTTTGTAAGTAATAGGGAGAGATTGAAGAGATGACTTCATTTTCCTGTTCATCGAAGGTAAAGGTCCTCTTAAAGAGCATTATGGCCAAATCATCAGCCAACTGTGCCTGAAGCACATTCAGATCTGCACACCATGGTTGGAAGCTGAAGATTACCCTTTGCTTCTTGGTAAGAACAGCCTATAGAGAATAGGCTTGCCCTGTAAATGGAAAGACACTTAGAGATTATGAACTTGTGAGTCACTAAGCAGGAGGCTAAGTGAGAGTAAATAGACCCTTTCTAAAATTTAGGGAATAGATGGGGGTGGGGGTAAGAGACTGAACTCAAGTAAAAAAAGTAAAAGAGTCCCCTTAAGGATTGATTGTTTTATCCTTCTTCCCCTCCATTTGGTAGGATCAGCAGATCTTGGGGTCTGCCTCCACAAATCCTCTAGTGGCTTGGATCTTCCCATGAAGGTGGTGGATATGTTTGGTTGCTGCTTACCAGTTTGTGCATTACATTTCCAGTGGTAATTACATTTCTGTGTTACAAAGTAAAGGGTGATGGCTTTCTGAAACTTTCTCGAGAGATGCTAGAAGTTCGTTACCTCTTACAGTACCAGAACCATTTCTGTTGATTTAGAGCATCTGTAGGTGAACTGAACTCCAGATGCAATCTGAGCCTGTCACTGTTTTAAAGTCAAGGTACCTGTATGGAGTATAAACACTAATGTGGCTGAACCTGTCTTTGTGGGTTGACTTTTCCCTTTATCAGATTCATAGTAGAATGAACCAATAAAAAAGAGATTTTCCTCATTCTCTTTGCCTTAGAGTAGTGAATCATTTCAGGGTGGTTGCAGTGCTCCTTTGTTTCATCTTCCAAGGCTGATTAGTTCTTTCTTTATTCTTTTTTGCAGTTTACACGAACTTGTGAAACATGAAGAAAATGGCCTGGTTTTTGTGGATTCTGAGCAGCTCGCTGCTCAGCTGAAGGTGGAGATGTTTGGCTTTGACTCTAGAGCTCCATTGCAATTACCCCTCATCCTAGTCTTAAATCTTATTTGCTCATGGCATTTTGGGTGGGAATGGTGCAAGGAAAGCTAGGTTTCTTGGGTCTCACTCCCTGATGAGGAAAGGGAAAAGAGGCTAATAATTAGCATGATGTGGTATGGTCTTCATCTTTTCTTTCTCTTTTCTAGATGCTCTTCTCAGAATTTTCCAGACCTGATAACAAACTGAACCAATTCAGAAAAACCCTTAAGGAATCCAAACAGTTGCACTGGGACGAGAGTTGGGAACAGAATGTTTTCCCATTATTGACTCACACTTGAACACTTTGGCTAAAAACTCAATTTCAATAAACATCTTTTAAGTAAGAATTTACCTCAGGACACCTTGCTAGGGTTCTGGAAATACAAATTATGAAGAATTACATTCCTGTTTTAAGTAATACTAGTTTTACAGAGGGAAGAAACATGTACACCCAACTAATACCTTAGGAAATGATTAAATACATAGGAGAGGTCAAAGAATATCTTGAGATTCAGAGAGGAAGGAATTCTTGCTGAGGGGATTTTGGGAAAGTTTCATGGAAGAAACATTTGAACTAGGCTATGACAAATCCCAATACCTTACATGCATGTAACACTTGAAGATTCCCAAAGTCAAAGCAACAATAAGCAGGATAAGAGGTAGGTAGGAACCTGAACTATAGTAGTAGGAATGGAAAGAAGAGGTGACCAATATTTTGGGAAGTGAGATTCAGAGATGACTGAAGATTTAAGCTGGGAAAAAAATTTGTAAAACTTCATATATTGGGGAGGGGTGGTGGTGGCAGTAGCTGGGTAGCTCAGTGGATTGAGAGCCAGGCCTAGGAACAGGGAGGTCCTTGGTTCAAATTTGACCTCAGACACTAGCTATGTGACCCTGGGCAAAGCACTTAACCCTCATTGCCTAGCCCTTACCAAATTTCTGCTTTAGAACCAATACATAAGCAGGAAATAAGAGTTTAAAAAAAAAAAACTTCATATACAGGGGAAAAACAGATGGAAGAATGGGTTGGGGCAACACAAGTTTCATTTTACTTGGGTTTTTTTTGTTTGTTTTTAAAAATAGTTTATTTTCTTGGAATACCTCTTAACCTCTTCCCCCAAGCCCAACTGAACAATAAAATAAAAATCTTCATAACAAATATACATTGTCAAGCAAAACAAAATCACCATATCTAAAAATTGTATGCCTTATTCTGCATCTACAGTCCATCACCTTGTTATTCAAGGTAGGTAACATGCTTCATCCTATGTAAAATGAAACAGGAAGCCAAAAAGAGCTGCAAAATTCTTCAGCTTAATTTACCTCCATCAGAACAATCTAGATTTCTTGGTGATGTTCTAGACCCAAATGAGTTTTACTTTATTTAAAAATATTTTCCAAGGTTGAAAGATTTGCTATATCTGTAAAAATTGTGACAAATATCCATCAGTTCATAGGTTTTTTTTTATGTCATACAGCAACTTATGTGAAATGATTGTGGGTTTGTTTATTATTGTGAATTTGGGGGACTTTGGTTCTTTGAATGTACATTATCTTCTGTTTTGCTGTTTTATTCTGAAAATTGTGCAATATAGTATCTCATTTTTATTTTTTCTCCTTTTGTCTTTGAAGCACATGTCAACAGTATTGAGATTTTTCTTTCATTTTTTTAAATTTTGCAGTAATATGTTTAAAATACATTTGTTCTTATATTTATGCATACCCAATAGATTATAAAAATGATGCCATTGATTGTTTTAAAAAATTATGAGACTTTGCTTGATGATTTTGTCCGATTCCAGGAGAAGGGAATACAAAAAGAGCCATTGCATAGTGCCAGTCCCAATGAGATCGATGAAATTTTGAGCCAAGACAAGAGGACTAGAACTTGTTTGGGGTTCGAGGTTGCGGCTGTTTTTAATGAAGTGCTGCACTTTGAGATGAGAAAACCTGAGTTTAGGTTCTGCCTGAGACACTCCCTAGCTAGATGATCCCGATTAGTCACTTATTCTTTAAAAATGTTGATAATAATAGCACCTATCTTAAAGGGTCATTATAAAGATCAAATGCTTTAATGTGTGGAAGACTGAAAACTTTAAAGCACTATATAAATACTAGCTGTTATTATGAATTGTTTGTTTTTTTTATGTCTTTGGGCTGTGACAAGAGGTTCATTTTAGACACTGATTTTGAAATACTTTCCAAAAACTTGAAAATTTGGTTCTGGAAAGCTTGAAGTCAAAATTCAGAATCTTAAAGACTGAAATAAATCAGGTGTACTGTTAAAATGCCGGGGGGGGGGGGGGCAATGTTCATGGTTTCTGTATGAGAAATACTTGATTTTCACTCCTTTTCAGTTCCTGGATTTACAGAGAATTGCAACAACTACACATCCTGTTAACTTTCCTTAGAAGGAAATAATTGGTCCCATGATTCAATTCAAGTTTTATACAGGAGCTCTAAAATATAATTTTCCCATCATAATTAATCTATAATTTAGCCTTGAAATATTTACACATTCTACATCAAAAATCTTAGAATTACCATCTGAATTTTTTCCATATAAAAACAATTTATGATTATGACTAGGAAGTTTCTGCCATTCAATTCCAACAGTGCCTAGGAAAAAAAAATAGAAAATGTCTTAGTACACAGTGCTTCCAGGATATGGATTTAGAAGGAGGCATTCATGAAGGGCTCAGAATAGAACTGGATGCTTTGTACTTGTCATCCATATTATGTATTAACACCAGTTCAAAACTTAAAAGATTTCCTTAAGCTGTTAGAACATCAGATTCTGACCCATTCAGATTTTTTTGTTCCTAATAAAATGATAAATTGATTTGTATAATATGTATCAATACTTTGTTGGGAATTCTTAATTTAGGAGTAGAAATGTGAGTAGGGAAAATCTAATTTCCTGATGCTATTGAATTTTAGCAAAAATCCACCATAGAAGAGAACCATTACCGAATTCATTAATTATGTTTATACTTTCAAGGTTTGTTATTTGTATAAGGCCTTCTACCTTGAGAGGATTCTAGCACATGGAAGTATTTTTTAAAACTATTCCTAGTAAGGTATTTGTGGATATGCAAACATGTTCATTTATTAATGGTTGCAATGACAATAGAAACAATTATTTGTGGGAATAGGATTTTTAAAACCAAGTATGCCAATTATTGCTTCTTGCTGTTGGCTATGGAAACCTAAAAACAAACAAGATCTGTTTCTTAACAATAATCATTTGAGGGCGCATCTGGGTGGCTCAGTGGATTGAGAGACCCAGAGATGGGAGGTCCTGGGTTCAAATCTGATCTCAGACACTTCCTAGCTGTGTGACCCTGGGCAAGTCACTTAACCTAACCCCCATTGCCTAGCCCTTCCACTCTTCTGCCTTGGAGCCAGTACTCCAAGATGGAAGGTAAGGGTTAAAAAAAATTTTTTTTGGCTGTTGTGCCTGAGCCATCAGATATGCCAGAAGGATGGGGGGAGGGGGGGGCTGGGGAATATTCTATAAAATAATAAATTTATATTTAGCTTTCAGACTTTACGGGGGGAAGAAATTAAGAAATTTTTGAAAATTTAATGTCTAATTCAATTTTGGAGCAGAATTTATTTTACTTGGATAAATCATTTTTTGAAAAATGAAACAACTCAAGTATATACAAATTTCCCTTTTTCATTCTTGGCACCAGCCCCTGACATTAGTACCAGCTACCACCATTCTGGGAGTTAATTTCTTGTTGCCAGAAGCAACTGCTACCAATACTAAATTCTGTCAGTGAGTCATTGGCGTCAGCCTATTCTTTTTCTCTTAACTTCAGGGTTCCTTGCTTTACTTTCTCAAAGTCCAATTTGTACATATCTAGTACAGGCTTTGATCTACTTAAGGAAAACAAGCAGACTAAAGGAAGACTCACCTCCATTTAATTGTACTTATTGAGCTCCATTTTGAACAACTGTTAAGTGTCGGGGTTCCATATTATACCTATGGAGATCTGTGATCCTCCAGGTAGCTTTTGCAGCACTCCAGTAAGGGAGAGGATGATTTCTAGATCAGATAGCACCCTTGCAATAAGAAACTCAGATAATTCACTTCTCTTTTAAGTTTATTACTTACAAATAGAACTGTTAGGGGCATTCTTGACTTATGAAACAAAGCTAGAGCCTAGAAAATGCAGCTGTTGCATTCATTTTATGCTTCCTTAGGTTGGAGGAAAATTACTCTGATTAAAATGGAATAATCCAGGTGAAAAGTTTATTTTCAAGCTTCTAAAAGGTACTACAGAAAGAGTATCTCGGGCAATGATTTGTGTCCTTGGTGGGGAGATGGGGAAGTATATATAGCCCACTGGTCAATATAAAAGATGCTTAAAGAAGCAAACTTGACTTATACTTAACCATTTCTGTTTTTTAACATTGGTATAGTCAAAAACCCACTAGGTTTGGAATAATTGGAGGACCTGTATTTGAATCAGTTCTGCTGCTTACCATCTTATACCTTAGGAACAACTCATTAATATCCCTGTCCCCCATAAGACTTTGAAAATGGCTAGCTATGTCAGCATAAGCAAGTCATATGTTCATTTTACCGGGAGTAAACCAAGACTTGAAGAGGTTAATACATGTATTATTTACCCAAATGGGATTGCTGTGCAGAAAGCACTTTCTAAGTGAGAATTATTGCTCTCTTTAGGAAGCAGAAGAAATCTAAGAAGTTAAAATAGGAAGGGAACATGTTTTTCATGTTCTCTGGGGAAGATAGACTGTGGAGGAATGGTTGCCAGATTTTTTTTTTCAATAAGGCCCAAGAGTAATAAGTAGTGAACTGCTAGTCTCAAAGGAAGGTGAAAAGCAAGATACAATCCTGCTGAAATGGTGATCTAAAAATTCCTCTAATCAACCATGACCTGGTTAAAGGGGTAGATTTTCTGCTAGGAGCTCTAGGACATTTGATATCAAGAGAGATATTTGGACCATTAACTGTCCATTCCCTTCCTGAACAAAACCAGAGGTCATTCACCTGATAGATACATTTATGAAAGGAATTTGTATAACTAACCTAAAATGAGGATTTGTTTAGTAATTCATAGGTACCAATGGTAACAGTCCCTTGTATTTGTTTTACTCTGGAGAGTTAAAATTTCAAACATTTAATCATGTTTTCCTGTTAACAGTTTCTACTATTGCATCCCTTCTCCCTTAATCTGGGAGGTAAATCTAGCTATATTCCTCATCTCCAACCCAATCTGTCTTGGTCATTACCTGCTGCAATAATGACATCTGGCTGGTGTAAACCTTAAAATTTCTTAGACTTATAAATGTTGGAAATTTCACCATTGGGAAATTTCATACTTGAAAAATTTCCTACTGATAGTGGGAACTCTATTGGAATGTGAACCCCATTGGCATGGGAGGTTCCTCCTCCTCCCTTCTTAAGAATTACTTTAGGACAGAAACCTTTTGCTAAACAATGGAAAGGGCTTTGACCTATGCTTAAGCATAGAACAGGAAGTTCTTTGAGTCATGATTGATTTTAGAATTGATACAATCTCCACCCTACTCAGTCCTAACAGGATTTAGGAAGGGCTGCAGCATAGATCAAAATTTAATTATTTGAGAATATGACCTTCAACAGACATGTGCAAAGCCACAGACCTCTGGGCGGTCCTGGGTTAAGCTAGAGCCACCATTGACACAGGGAAGATATGGACAGTGATTGGTAGATGTGAGAACTGAGGGGAGGGAACTTGGATGGTTTCCTTAAAGATAGTGGGGTCTGAGGACTAAGGTTGGTTGGAGAGGTTTTGCTCTGAGAGGTTGTGCTCTGAGAAGCTTGCTCTGAAGGAAGCTGGAAGTGGAGGCCCCTGAGACTGTGTCTCCATTTTGGTCACGTGAGTGATAGGGACTGATCTCTTTTCTTTGCCTCAGCTATCTAAGGGCTTGGGCCTTTTGGCCCAGCCTAATCAGAGGGGGTATTTAAGCCCTATTCCCTTCTCTCCCCTCTTTCTCTCTCTCTCTCTCTCTCTCTCTCTCTCTCTCTCTCTCTCTCTCTCTCTCTCTCTCTCTCTCTCTCTCTCTCTCTCTCTCTCTCTAATACCTTTCTTCCTCCTGTTTGTAATTAAAAACTCCATAAAAGGTTGACTGCTGACTTGAGTTTTCATTTAGGAATTACATAGCTGAATTCCTTGGCATTCTTAAATTAATATATATCAGTCTTTTAAAGTGATTTCCTTGTCACACTGGAAGACAGAGAGTTGCTCTGTAGTAACCAGATCCCAGTCCAGCTGAATAGCAGTCACAGTGGGTTCGGGGGAGACTGAAGTATTGCCTGAAGGTTGCAGGGGTGCCATGAAATCTGGCTTTAGCAAGAAGCCATTTAAGAGGATATTTCCTTTGAGCTGCTGAAGAACCTAACTGACAATCGCTGAAGATATATGCTTTGGGAGAGCACATCTTGCAAATAGCCAGGCTTGTAAAACCAACTCCACTTCCAAGCTCCAAGACTGTCCTGTGTGTGAGAAGAAAAGAAAAGAAGCATGTTAATATTTCTGCAAGAATTGATTTATCATGGCCGGAGGGGGGAGAACATCAATACACTGGAAGGGTAAAGAGGTTGGAGATAGGAAATACTCAACTCTTACTTGCATTGAAATTGACCCAAAGAGGGAAGAACAATCCAACCCATTGGGGCACAGAATAGATTTGCGCCCTATAGGGGAGTAGAAGAGTAACAAACAGACTAGTGGGGCAGGAAGCAGTACAAGGGACAAGAGGGTGGGGGTGTAGTTTTAAAAAGACTTCAGGGAAAAGAATGGAGGGGGGTAGAATGGGAAGTAAAATGAGGGTGGGAACTAAGGGAACTGATTAAAAACAAACATTGGTGTAGAAGGAAATAGTGAAAGAAGAAAAGGCAGGACCAGGAGTAGAAATCAAAATGCTGGGAAATATACAGCTGGTAATCATAACTCTGAATGTGAATGGAATGAACTCACCCATAAAACGCAAGTGAATAGCAGAGTGGATTAGAATCTAAAACCATACCATATGCTGTCTATGAGAAACACACATGAGGAAGGTAGATATGCATAGGGTGAAAGTAAGAGGATGGAGCCAAATCTATTGGGCATCAACTGATAAAAAGAAGGCAGGAGTTGCAATCATGATATCTGACAAAGCCAAAGTAAAAATAAATCTAGTTAAAAGAGATAGGGAAGGTAATTACATCCTGATAAAAGGCAGTATAGACAATGAAGAAATATCCATACTCAACGTGTATGCACCAAATGGCATCGCAGAAACTAGTGGAGCTCAAGGATGAAATAGATGGAAAAACTATACTAGTGGGAGACCTGAACCTTCCTCTATCCGAACTAGATAAATCAAGCCAAAAAATAAATAAGAAAGAGGTAAGAGAAGTGAATGAAATCTTAGTAAAAAATAGAGTTAGTAGATATGTGGAAAAAAATAAATAGGGACAAAAAGGAATACACCTTTTCAGCAGCACATGGTATATTCACAAAAATTGACCATGTATTAGGACATAAAAACATTGCAAACAAGTGCAAAAGAGCAGAAATAACTGCAACCTAAGATCACAATGCAATGAAAATAATATTTAGTAAGGATACATGGAGAGGTAAATAAAAAATTAATTGGAAATTAAACAATACGATTCTCCAAAACCAATTAGTTAAAGAACAAATCATAGAAACAATAACTATTAAAGAAAATTACAATGACGAGACATCCTTTCAAAACCTATGGGATGCAGCCAAAGCAGTACTCAGGGAAATTTATATCCTTGAGTTCACATATTAACAAATTAGGGAGGGCAGAGATCTCCAACCCATTTCAGCAGCAAGAATTAGAGAAATTCCATTTAAAATCACACTAGACAATATAAAATACTTAGGAATCTATCTGCCGAGACAAACACAGGAACTATATGAACATAACTACAAAACACTCTCCACAAAATTAAAACTAGATCTAAACAATTGGAAAAACATTGATTGCTCATGGGTGGGATGAGCTAACATAATAAAAATGACAATCCTGCCCAAATTAATTTACTTATTTAGTGCCATACCCATTGAATTACCAAAAAACTTTTTTACTGAATTAGAAAAATCATCAAGTTCATTTGGAAGAACAAAGGATCAAGGATATCCAGGGAAATAATGAAAAAAATACAAAGGAAGGGGGCCTTGCAGTCCCAGATCTCAGACTATATTATAAAGCAACGGTCATCAAAACAATTTGGTACTGGCTAAGAGACAGAAAGGAGGATCAGTGGAATAGACTTGGGGTAAGTGACCTCAGCAAAACAGTATACAACAAACCCAAAGATCCCAGCTTTGGGGACAAAAACCCACTATTTGATAAAAACTGCTGGGAAAATTGGAAGACAGTATGGGAGAGATTAGGTTTGGATCAACATCTTACAGCCTACACCAAGATAAACTCAGAATGGGTGAATCACCTGAATATAAAGAAGGAAACTATAAGCAAATTAGGTGAACACAGAATAACATACCTGTCAGATCTTTGGGAAAGGAAAGACTTTAAAACCAAGCAAGAGCTAGTGAAAAAAAATCACAAAATGTAAAATCAATAATTTTGATTGCATCAAATTAAAAAGGTTTTGTACAAACAAAACTAATGCATCCAAAATTAGAAGGGAAGTGACAAATTGGGAAACAATCTCCATTACAAAAACCTCTGACAAAGGTCTAAATACTCAAATTTATAAAGAGCTAAACCAATTATACAAAAAAAAAAAATCAAGCCATTCTCCAATTGATAAATGGACAAGGGATATGAATGGGCAATTTTCAGTTAAAGAAATCAAAACTATTAATAAGCACATGAAAAAGTATTCTAAATCTCTTAAAATCAGAGAAATGCAAACCAAAACAACTCTGAGGTATCACCTCACACCTAGCAGATTGGCTAACATGACAGCAAAGGAAAGTAATGAATGCTGGAGGGGATGTGGCAAAGTCAAGACATTAATGCATTACTGGTAGAGTTGTGAATTGATCCAACCATTCTGGAAAGCAATTTGGAACTATGCCCAAAGAGCACTAAAAGACTGTCTGCCCTTTGATCCAGCCATAGTACTGTTGGGTTTGTACCCCAAAGATATCATAAGGAAAAAGACATGTACAAAAATATTCATAGTTGCGCTCTTTGTGGTGGCAAAAAATTGGAAAATGAGGGGATGCCCTTTGTCAACATGGAATTTAGGAATCCCAAACTTGTTACCTAGTGAGATCTGATGAACCCCAATTTTAGGTTTAGCTTGTAGATTGGAGACACCCAAAGCTTGTACTTGTTCCCTGTTCCCATGGAATCTACCCTGAAGGGAAATGATAATCCTGGTTGGTTGAGATAAGCATATGCTAAGGACATTCTTTGTTTTAGGTAGCTTCCCCTATTGTATTAGAACCTTTCTCAGGAAGGTCAGACCTGGGAATGTGTAAGGCTCAGCTCCAGGGTGGCCAACTCTGTGTGCCCTTACTTGGGGTAACGAAAATGAAGAGTAACGAATGGGCGCTATATGAAATGCATAACAACAAAGTTTATTGGATTCAGACAAAGCATATATAGGTTAAAACCACAGGAAGATATGATGTTACAGCCCAGCAACAGCAGGAACCAATAATTGGGCAACTTCATAGGAATTCATGACGTTACCAGCCAGGCACCAGAAGGAACTGAGAGGATTCCAAAAAAGGGCAGAAAAACAAGTTTCTCACAGTTTCTCACAGTCGTTATCAAACCTCCCTCTACTGACTATTCTAACCTTGAACACGCAGCTGGGCAGGTCGTACACAGTTCAACCCACAACCTTGACTATGCAGCCCAAGCAGGGAGAAGAGGAGGGCTTCAGCCATTACTGCTCTGCCTCGACTACAGGCATGAACCATTCTTTAGTAAGATTGGAAGCAGCCCCCTTCTCTTGCACCCTAGCTTCTAGCTTGATTGTATCTTGTCAGTGTAGTTTGAACACTCCCATTTTCCTTGTAGCCATAGTGATGTCAATCATCTTTCCCTGCCCCTGGATTTCCCAAAGGATATATAGGTTCCCCGAGTTCTTTTGTTCCCCAGAGTCCATTCTGAGTCGGTAGCACTCCCAGGGGCTAGTGACCAGGGCATCTTGACTCTGTGCAGTCATGGGAAGTAGCTCTGTTGTCGCATTAGTAGCGCTAACCCCTTTTTCCTTGATTAATGAGTGATTTTGACTATTTAATAGTTCTGCCTTTTTTCTAGTTGACACCTTCAATTGAGGAATGGCTGAACAAATTGTGTTATATGTTGGTGGTGGAATACTGTTGTGCTTAAAGGAATAATAAAGTGGAGAAATTCCATGGGAACTGGAACAACCTCCAGGAATTGATGCAGAGTGAGAGGAGCAGAACCAGGAAAACATTGTACACAGAGGCTGATACACTATGGTACACTTGAATGTAATGGACTTCTCCATTAGTGACCCTGAACAACTTGGAGGAATCTATGAGAAAAACCACTATCCACATCCAAAGGAAACACTGTGGGAGTAAAAACACCGAAGAAAAACAACTCCTTGAATACATGGATCGAATACATGGATATGGTTGGGGATGTAGACTCTAAGCAATCACCCTGGTACAAATATCAATAATATGGAAATGGGTTTTGATCAAGGACACATGTAAAACCCAATGTAATTGCACATTGGCTGCGGGGAGGGTGGGTGTAGGGGAGGGAGGGAAATAATGTGATTATTATAACCAAGGAATAATGTTATAAATTGACTAAATAAGCTAATTCAAATGGAAAAAAAAAAGAATTGATCTACTTTTCCTGTTTGCTTCAGGTCCTATCCCATCTGATACCTGTTACTGAAGGCTGCTGGGTTTTCTATGGCCCATTCTGCAAGGTGGAGAGCAGCATCCCAGGTGGACAAGGCCAGTTGTTCCTTGAGAAATAATTACTGTACTTTCAGAGAGGGAGACTGAATTTCCAGAGGGCTATTAGAGTACAAAAGAAAACTTCTTTAATAAAGTAAAACAATGCTTCTTTAAATATTAAATGAACAACAAATCACATATCCTATATATTGCCTTCTCTGACTCCTTGAGTTACAAATGGCATGTCCCTCTGGCTATTAAGGATTTTATGAGCTCAACAACTTTAAGATGAACACTAAAATTCTCTTACCTTTGTGGTTCTCTATCGAGCCAAAGGGCACTACTTAGATTGTTGCCTAAGATTATATGTATAACATGCAGCCATAAAACCTTTATGTTAATTCATGAAAATAAACTGAATAACATGATGAGTTGTTTCTAATTATTTCTTCAGTATGTGTGTGTGTGTGTGTGTGTGTGTGTGTGTGTGTGTATGTATACATATATCATATGGACTAAGAAGACATCATGTCTTCTTGAATTGGCATCCTGAGAGATAACATTTGTGCCACTATAGATAAAACACTTGCCAAACAATTAAAAAGCATTTATTAAATGCCTCCTTATTATGTGCCAGGCACTGTTCTAAATTCTGAGAATATAAAGAAAAAAGTGAAATGGTTACTGGCCTTAAGAATTTACAATTCAGCCAGACACTACTAAGTTGTATGCATGTCTGCCTATGTAGGCAAATGTATTTATATACAAAATACCTCCAAGGTAATTTGTGTGAAATGCACTAGCTACTGGGAGGATCAGAAATATTTCATATGTAGATGTCACTTGAGCTACACCTTGAAGGGACTGCAGAAATTCTAAGGGACAGAAGTAAAGAGAGTGTAAATATGGGGCACAACCAATGCAAAGGCATGGAGATGGGAAGTTGAGTGTCATATGAGGAACTGTTAGTCCATTTTGGTCACAATTCATATGAAGGAGAGGAATGATGTAGAAAAGGTAGGGTTGGTTCTATAAGGATGATATTAGAAATTAAGTCTTGTTACATTACTTTAGAGATAAGAAGTGGAGAACCTGGCTTGAGAAAGAATTGAAATTTGAACAGATCTGAGACAGAGTGTCAATTTCAAATGTTGTCAGTATGTGGGGGAGGTGTAATGGTTTTTCTGTGGCAGTTACTCTCTCTGGGTGTGGCTGTTGCTCTGAGGGAGTTGGCAGTTACTCTCTGGGAGGTAGTTGAGAGTTAGTCTCTCTTGAAGTGCTGTGAGCAAGTGGCATCTTTTCTCTCCTTACTGTCTGAGGTAAAAGGAAAGAAGGGAAAAGCCTGAAGGAACTAAATGATTTCCTTTTCCAACTTAGGAAACACTAATGACTGTCTATTGATGTTTCATAGATTATTTTATCTCTGAGAAGACCAAATAAAGGCCTGGTCTTTGATTTGGACTCTGAGTCTGCTAAGGCTCAGAGTCCTAATTTGGTTCTTGCTGAGGCTCAGCCAGCTGGCCTTTGTTATTTTTATAACTTGGAGATAAAATTAAGTTATATATTTCATATAAGGATAATAGTGTTAGTTTATTGTAGAATAGGGAAAATGTGGGTTAGTCAGATCAGGAATGATCAGTGTAGCCTGTGGAACAGGAGAAGTCGTTCCTTGAGGAACCAGGGAGTTTTATTTGGGTGGATTTAGAATCCCTTAGAGTTAGAAATCCTTTTATATCCTTATATTCTCAATAGTTTATTTTCATATAACCAAGAGGCTCCTTAGTGTCCTTGTGCCTGGCCCTGAAGAGAAGTTCACTTATGAGCTTCACTTCATTTACATAAACTGAAGATACTTTGTAAGCACAGAAAGAAGAGTATCTAATCAGTTTATATCTATAATAAATTCATTGCTTATTATTTTTACAGTTTGTGCATCAAAGTGTTAGCAAAGTAAATGAAATTCTCCTACCAACAAATAACTCTGTTGGCACTGGATGAATTCCTCAGCAGACAGAATTAGAGGTAATGAATCATATAGTTCTTCCAAAGGCTCTGTGTGAGCATCTTCATGCTGTGGATATACAAGAAGAAGCAAGAATTCAAAGACTCAGCCAAGAGGATTAAGTGATGATGATTAATCATTTCTTATTTAAGCAGTAAAGAGTGGCATAAATAAGATGCTTCTATCCACCCAGCTATGGCAAATCTAAGGTCTCTCTGAGTCTCCATCTTTGAAGCACACAACTGTATGATAAATGTATGTTTGTGAGATTAGATTCTGACAATGGCCAATATATAATCATCATCTTGCAGCCTAATTGCCAGTAATGAGCAAGGAAGTTTGGCCTCCTCAAAATCCAATCCATGTTCTAATTTAATGTATACTTCACATCTTCAAGGTTCAGAAGCAGCATAGCATAGTGAATAGAGGATTAGCTTCAGACTCAAAAAGACCTTAGTTCAAATGCTACCTTTGATATACTTTATAAACATGGGGAAGTACCAAACTTGGTGCCAGGTGACTTTTTTGTTCCCCAATTAAAAAAGAGAAAATTATCTTCCTATCCCCATCCCACCTCAAAATGTTCCTCCTAACCCCTAGTACCAAATATGTGTAGTTAAATAAAATAAATCATCATATTGGCCACATGCAAATATGTATCCCATTTTCTATTGTTAGTACATCACTAGGAGATGAGCAGTATTCTTTCTTACTGGTCCTCTGGAATCATGGTTGATTACTGCATTAATCAAAGTTGTCTTTCCAAACTATTTGTTTCTAAAATGTCTTACAAATTGTATAAATTGTCCTCTGAGTTCTGATCCCTTCACTCTTTATGAGTTCATATAAGTGTTTCCAATTTTCTCTGAAACTATACTTTTAATCAGTTTTTTAATCTTCTAAGACTATAAAATGGGTTGCCATGAAGTGAAGAGAGTTTCCACAACTGAGAACCTTATACAAAGTTTAAAAGACCAAGATTTATCTTCTTTCCCTTAAGTAAAACCCTGTACTCCCACATTCATGTAGTCACTGTTTCCTAAGTTTCCAGGTAAATTTTTTAAAATCTATTAAACCAATTATTAAAAGCTGGAAGAATACATAGCACCTATCATCTTTGTTTATGTTGCAGATGGTTTTTAAAAATGCATTAAATTTCCTCCTCTCAAGTGTATTTTTATATATTCTGATAGCTTCCTCCATGGAAACAAAGCATCCAAGGCTGTCTATTGTGCTGACATCCCAATACAGCACGATATGAATGACCTCTTTTGAAGTTTCTGTTTTTAAAGGCTATAGAACGCCTGCTGCTGACATGGCAGGTGGTAGCACATCCTTGCAGAGACTCAGTCTGCCGGAATATGTCTCAAAGTGAGATGGCATTAAAATCTATGGGGGGGGGGGGTATTACCTTTTTCAAAATATTCAGCAGCAGCTCAGAATCAAGTGAATTCTTTAGTTTCTCTTCAACGTTCTATTCAAATGAGAGTAAAACACATGAAGAAAAATGCCAAGGACATTTTCAGAAGAACATTAAACTTACAAATGGTATATTTTGCTAAAGAATGTTATGATCCACTAGAGACCCTGGGCCAACAGGAAATGGAAGCCATGATCAGAAAGCATGACTCCAATATATCAGATATTAGCTATGAAGAAAAAGAGAAGAAATAAACAAAAAAGATGATGTCAAATCAATAGTTTCCATACGGCCCATTCAGAACCAGAATTTTAGAGCTGGAAGAGGAGATATTAGTGACCAAGGAGGTAAGGAAGGTGGGCCCCTCATACAGATTAATATGGAAACATCTTTCCATATGAGTGGTGAACTGATAACTTGGGCATAATCAGATAGTTATTTTCAATAGGCCTGTATATCCCTTGGATAAGTATGAGCATTTGTAAACACAAGAACACTTCATCTACCTGATATTCAATGTTTCTTACAGGTTACTCCAGTACAGAAAAGATATAACATAGCAATTATCTTAAGGCTAAAGTATGGCCATGATAGTTTTCATATTATTTTCTGAATTCATATTTATAATATTATTTACCAAAATATTTAAGTTACCAAATAACATAAATCTAGAATGGGCAATGAAATACTTCACAAGGTATAAACCAAAGTATAATATTCAGAATGTATAGCCATAGTGAGTTCACTATACAGCAAGGGAATTATAAATGAAAACATTTTGCGTCATAATCACAATACTGGTAGATTTAAGAAAGTTGCTCCCAAAGCAATTTTAAAGCTCCTTAAGTCAGAGTCTTTTATCCTCATTTCCAATACCTTCTACCATGGGTTTAGTAGTATCATTTTGCTATGTGTGGGAATGCTATTTTTATGCCTTTCCCATCCCTCTCTCACAGTAGTTGTATGAATTTTCTTCTTAGGACAGGAGAGGTAATAATAGACTCATTTTGCAATGAGAAATATAAATGGCTTTGTAAAATAAAAAGGAAGGAAAAATACAAAACCAAACCTATCATGAACTATTCATGACCTCTGAAAATTAGAAAATTATAATAATAACTAGCTAACATTTTTACAGGGCTTTAAGGTTTATGAAATGCTTTACCAGGAAAAATGCTTGAAAACACCAATAATTAGAGAAACATAAATTAAAACAACTAAAGCAACTCTGAATTTATATTTCACACTTATTGACTAAGATGTCAAAATGAGGAAAATGAGATGTTGGAAGTACTATGGGAAAAGCACACTGACACACTGTTGGGAAAACTGAATGAATCTGTCTGTCCAATATGCAAAGATATATGGAACGATGGCCTAAAAGTCATTAAATTGTACGTACCTTTTGACCCGGTGATATCATTACTAGGTCTGTTCCCCCAGAGAGATCAAAGAGAGATAAAGGACCTGTACATTCAAAATAATTTTTATCAGTTTGGTCAAAGCAAAATATTGGATACTAAGGGGGTGGTCATCCATTTAGGGAATGGCTAAGTAAGTTACGGTATATGAAAATGGGATACTATTGTACTATTAAAAAAAGGAGGACGGAGTTAAAGAAACCTGGAAAGAATTGTATGACACACTGAAATCAGAAGAACCAGGAGAACATCTTGGTATTTATACAATAACAAAGTTGTAAAGACAACCCTGAAAGATTTAAGAACACAGTGCAATGAAATGAATAATCATGATTCCAGAGGACTAATGATGAAACATGCTGCCCACCTCCTTACAGTAATTAAATCAACATGTTGAATAAGACATATGTTTTACACATTGGCCAATCTGAGAATTTGTTATGCATAACTGTTACAAGGGCATTGTGTATAAATGGAGGTTTGGAGCCTTTGGACTTCATCCCCCAGAAGTCCCTTAGTATTTCCTCAAGTTCCTTTTTCCTGTGTCCCCGAGTTTTGCATGATTGTACTGAAGTAGCTATAACTCCTCCCTCTTTCTTTTTTTTGGACCTGTGACCAGGCTGAATTCAGGCAGTTCTTTTGCCCTAGTTATTATTAGTAAAATTTTTAAAATATAATACTTAGTTATTGAATATTAATTTTAAACCCCACATTTGTTTATCTCTTTTTTTCTTTCAATTGGAAGAGAACGTGTGAAAGAGAAAATAAATGCTTTTTAATTTGGTAGAGAGGTTAAAGAAAAAGAAAGAAATGTAGACTAGAGATAGAATACAAAAGGATGTAAATGCCAGGCTGGGTACTTTGTATTTTATTCTAGTGTGGAAAGAAAAACTATGAAGATTCTTTATCTAGGAGTGTTTCAATCAGACTAGCACCCTAGAAAGATTATTTTGACAATTGGGTAGAAGATAGAGAAGGGAGTAGGAAGATCAATTGGGAGAAAATATAACAAGAGTTGTATTAGGGCCTGCTGTAAGGTGCAGTTGGTCACATGAATAGAAATTAGAGATAGATGTGAAAAAGGTCCTAGCGGTAGAATTGACATGATTTGACAACTGATTGGAATAGTTAGTGAAAAAGAAGCAGGAGTCAGAGATGACTCCAAAATTATGGACTTGGATGACTAAGAGAATGATTGTACCCTCCACAGAAAGAGGGAAGTTTAGAAGAAAGATGAAAAGCAAGTTTAGTGGTTGGAATACTGGGAGGAGATAATATTTTGGTTTTGAGTTGAATTTGAGGTTCTGATGTGAATCTAGATAGACACTAGACACACAGACTTGGGAGACATCTTTGTCTAGTGATAACTGAAACCATGGGAGTATATGAGATCACTTTGGCCAAGAGCAGGCCTGTCTAGGAGCTATAGGTGAGAAGGATTGCAGAAAAATCTAGAATTGGAAAGGACCCTTGGAATTATCTAGCCAGGAACATCTAGAAAGCATGAATATTGGAGAGAAAAATGATCCTTTCCCCACTGCTCTCCTCCCTAAATATTGTGCCTCTTTGGTAGAAATGCATTCCTGAGCTCCTAACTTCAGCCAGCACTTGAGCCAGTCACACTGAGCCCTGTTGGGTACCAAATTATGGGCAAAGTCTTACTCGGTACACCTTTTGGATAGCTCTGGACCCACTAGCCGCGCCAGGACCAAATCAACTGCCTTAGAGAGCAGAGCTCGCCCTTCCCTGGGCATTTACTTATCTGCTTGTCTACACTAGTAAAAGTCTTTGTTCCTCCTTTTGGCCAGTGAGAAGGAAGAGAGAGAAGGAGGGAGGAGAGTATGTGAGGCACCCAGTACAGGAACTGAGTGAAAGGGAATGAGACATGCATCTACTGGGGCTGCTGCTGCCTCCACTGCTGTTGCCAGCCCTGTCTTTCCAACAGGACCCCTCGGAGAACAAGGTTGCACTGGGAAGGATGATCCTTCCTGCCCTGGAGAAAGCTACCTCTTCCATGGAGAAGAGATTCAGGGAGCCTAATTTGGATGGAGTGCTGGGATTCTGGGTACTGCAAGGTACAATGACTTCCTCTCTTCCTTAGGATGGCTAACAAATAAGATTGTTTTCAAACTTTTCAGCTCATTTGCTAACTGTAGGCATAGATTAGGGAGAGCTGAACTTTCTGTCTACTTTGAGGAGTCCTTATACCTCCTGGGTTTTTAGAAGTAAAAAGAACTTTTTAAAACACTGAAAAAAAAGTTGAGGACATGAGTGCATAAAGAATATCAGTCAGGTTCCCAAGTCAAAGCAAATGATCTCTGTGACTCATTTTCTTTCTTCATTGTACTAACAAAGTAGAAGAAAATATTCTTGTTTAATGGAGTGAAATAAAAATATTTCTATTAGTTCTCTGGGTCATCTGTGGGCAAACTTCAACCCTAGCTCCCACTGCCTTGTGTCCAAAGACATTTAGAGATTCTGGGAAAATGGGTGAAGTGTTTGTTCAGCTTTGGAAGAGGAGAAAATTCTGATGACAGTGTACTGGAGAAATGCCAAGTCAAACAGAAAGAAAACCCTCCTCTGGTCTGGGGCCACTCACACTCTTTACACTAGTAACAATTACCCTTAAGTGAGCAAAGAACTTGAATCTCAAGATCTTGGTTTGGGATTGTCCCATTAGGCTCCTAGCTACAAAGGTAACCCTCCCACTGGAGGTAACGAGAGCTCTTCTTAATTACATCCTGTGTTGGCTGCCAACTCAGCCCTCCTATTTTTTTTTTTTTTGTGGTGTCAGAAAATCCTAGTAGATGATGGTGCTAGGATTTGAAGCAAGTTTACTTATGTTCATGTGGTCTCAGTTTGGGCTATACTATGTGTAATGATTTTTTTTTTCAGCAGGCTCTTCTCACTTGCTCTCCCAAATGCAGGAAAATACCAAGAAAATGATGCAAATGTTGGGAGCCTAGAAGGAAAGGTAAAGTGCTCACCTCTAGATCTTACTGGGAAAGGTAGGCTAGTAGGCATTTTTTACTATGTTTAATGACTACAAGGAGAAAGAGAACAATTACATCCCCAGAAAATAGCTGTTGCCCTTTTCCCTCCTCATCTAAAACACACAACACCTATTCTGTTAGACATTCTGATTTTTTAAATGTAGCCTCCAGACAATTCCTTTGACCTCTTCTACTCTGGGCATTTCTATCTTCAGTTGTCTAGAGATCCAGTCTTCTCTAAACAACAACCTTCCCTTTTGTTCTTTCCCAGAATGGAGAAAGAAGGGACTTAATCTTGAGAAAAATGGGTCGAGTTCAAAAAGATATTTGCCTTGGGGCATAGCAGAGAAAGTTAAGGGCTGAGGTTACCTTGCTTCCAGTCCTCCCAGTTCCTTCCAATCCCAGTTCTACCCATAAAGAAGAGTGGAAAGTGGTGCTTCCTTTTGGTTAGAAAGAACTAGAAACAATGAAAGTGGAATTTCAGGGAGAGTAGCTTCTGCCTCAATGTTAAAGCTAATTTAGTTTTAATTTAAAACTCGGGTCCTTAATTTCCATAGAGTTTATTAATATTTACTTGAAATAGAGAGCATAGAGATAGAAGGAGATTTAAGCCTATTCTAATCTCGCCACATGGGCGCTTCTTCACATGGCTATCTGTCCCAGCCACTGTAAACCTCAAAATTCCTTAGACTTATAAATGTTGGAAATTTCACCATTGGAATATTTCATACTTGGAAAATTTCTTGCTGATAGTCTATTGGAATGGGAATCCCATTGGCATGGGAGGTTCCTTCTCTTCCCTTAAGATTACTTTAGGACAGAAACCCTTTGCTGAACAATGGAAAGGACTTTGACCTATGCTTAAGCATAGAACAGGAATTTCTTTGAGTCTTGATTGATTTTAGAATTGATACAATGGAGATACTCCACCCTATTCAGTCCTAATAGGATTGAGTAAGGGCTGCAGCCTAGATCAAAATTTAATTATTCCAATCTCTACCATACTCAAGTTAACAGGATTTAGAAAGGGCTGTAGCAAAGGAGTAAAGATTTAATCATTTGAAAAATATGACCTTCAACAGACATGTGCAAAAGCCAGAAACCTCTGGGCGGTCCTGGGTTAAGCGAGAGCCTCCATTGACAGGGAAATTGATGAAGAGTGATTGGTAGATGTGAGGACTGAGGGGAGGCAACTTGGATGGTGTCCTTAAAGATAGGAGGGTCTGGAGACTGGAGGGGGGTTGAGGTTTTGGTCGGTGTGGTTCCTGGGCTCTGAGAAGGCTTGCTCTGAAGGAAGCTGAAGGTGGGGGCCCCTGAGACTGTTTCTCCATTTTGGACACGTGAGTAATAGGGACTGATCTCTTTTCTTTGCCCCAGCTATCTAAGGGCTTGGGCCTTTTGGCCCAGCCTAAACAGAAGGGGTATTTAAGCCCTATTCCCTTCTCTCCCCTTTCTCTCTCTATATATATCTCTAATTCCTTTCTTGCTCCTATTGTAATTAAACTCCAAAAAAGGCTGACGGCTGACTTGAGTTTTTCATTTAGGAATTACATAGCTGATTCCTTGGCGACCTTAAATTAATATATATCAGTCTTTTAAAGTGATTCCCTTGTTACACCACCATCCTTTCAATGACGGGTCCAAGGGAACAGAGAGAGACCACTTCCTGGAGCCCCCTCTTCTATTGCTTCTCCTTTACCCCTAGATCCTAACCTGATCCTTTCTGAGTCATTGTGCCTAGGTCATTTCTCCCATGACCTATGTTTGGAGCCCACTCATGTGACATAACACTCGCGTGATGCAAAGCTAGCAGTCTGGGGACACAGGTAAGACCCCAGGGGATTCCCTTCACACATAAAATAATAAAGAGGAATGAGAATCAGACACATTGAATAAGGAGAGTCGAAGCACATCAATGGGGCAAGACAGACTCACAGACCTGCCATATTCCTTCACAGTACAACTAAAAGGTACCCTGGAAAAATAGGCCCAGAACCCTGCCCTGAAGCCCTTAAACCTGAGAGTAGAGAAGATAGTAACGAAGTTGCTACCACTCATCACCAGAGCCGCGGTCTACCTCAAACTCAGTGACTCACTTTACTTAAAAGGTAAATATTGTGCAAGTCGATAGGCTTATTTGTTAGGAAAACTAATATCTCCCTTGCTTGAATGATCATGGCTACACCTATGGGGTTTGAACAGATAAATCACCATCCATCCTCCTTACACATACCTAGGAACACAAGATTTAACTGTCTCTCTGCCTGGAGAAATGACCCCCCAATGCAAGCTTAGTCTTAAATGACATCACTCACTGTATGTCGTCCGGTATAGATACTTTAATTGTGAATGTCTTATAGACCCCCTTACTTTCTAACCAAACCAGAAGTACTTATTTGTTTTTAATGAAAACTAAGCATCTGGGGCAGCTGGGTGGTTCAGTGGATTAAGAGAGCCAAGCCTGGAGACAGAAGGTCCTACCTTCAAATTTGACCTCAGATACTTCCCTTCTGGGCAAGTCACTTAACCCCCATTGCCTAGCCCATACCATTCTTCTGCCTTGGAACCAATATTTAGTACTGATTCTAAGATAGCTGCTAAGGGTTTAAAAGAGGGAGAAGGAAAGAAAGATGTGGGGAGAGGAGAGGAGTGGAGTTGAGAGGAAATTAAGCTTCATCTCTCAGTAATGATCTTCCCTGTGGTTTATTGTGGACACTTTTAAAAATATATTTTATTTTATTTTTTTTAGTCAATTTAGAACATTATTCCTTGTTTACAAAAATCATATTCTATTCCTCCTTCCCCTCCCTCTACCCTTCTCGTAGCCGACATGCAATTCCACTGGGTATTACATGTGTCCTTAATCAGAACCTATTTCCATGCTGTTGATGTTTGCACTAGGGTGATATTTAGAGTCTATATCCCCAGCCATATCCCCTTCGACCCATGTAATCAAGCAGTTGTTTTTCTTCGGTGTTTTTACTCCCACTGTGTTTCCTCTGAATGTGGATAGTGCTCTTTCCCATAGATCGCTCCACAGTGTATCAGTCTCTGTGTACAATGTTCTCCTGGTTCTGCTCCTTTCACTCTGCATCACTTCCTAGAGGTCATTCCAGTCTCCATGGAATTCCTCCACTTTATTATTCCTTTGAGCGCAATAGTATTCCATCACCAACATATACCACAATTTTTTCAGACATTCCCCAATTGAAGGGCATCCCCTCATTTTCCAATTTTTTGCCACCACAAATATGGCAGTTATGAATATTCTTGTACAAGTCTTTTTCCTTATTATCTCTTTGGGGTACAAACCCAGCAGTGCTATGGCTGGATCAAAGGGCAGACAGTCTTTTATCACCCTTTGGGCATAGTTCCAAATTGCCCTCCAGAATGGTTGGATCAATTCACAACTCCACCAGCAATGGATTAATTATTGTGGACACTTTTGAGGGCAAGTATCTCCAGTGCTTATCTGACAGTAGCAGGCACTTAGCAAATGTTTGGCCAACTGACTGATAGTAGGAAACTGTTCCTATTGATGAGAATACATTTCCTGAATGATTTCAACTCCATTTCTCAAGTGACTAGTGAAAGTCACAAGACCTTAGTCAAGTATCTGTGAGAAACAAGAAATATGGGTGTGGATTAGCTATGTCTGGGGATCAGTAGGGTAGAAATCTAGTATCAGTCAGAATTTATGTGAAATTTCTCTCCTTTTGTGTCACTGCTCAATTTGTACTTTCATTCTGATAGGATTCCAAGAGACTCTATAGCCTGGGTTTTGGAAGTTCCATCATTCCTAGAGTCACATAATCACTACCATGATCTACTCCAGATTTGAGAACTCAAATTCTTTTTCCAAAAAGTTAAATAATTCATGCACGAATCTCTTACTAGGAACCAAGTAAATTTTATTGTCCTTTTTCTTTCTTCTCTAGAGAGGAAATTATCAGCAACCCCTCTTATTGCAAATATTTGTCATAGTAGGTGCTCTCATTTCAGTACACTTTTTTCCCCTATACAGTGAACTAACAAATGTTTTACTCATTTCATTTTAAGAGAAAATTTTTATATTTTATTTTTTCCAATTATAGGTAATAATTTTTAACAATATTTTTATTTTGAGTTACAAATTTTCTCCTTCCCTCCCCTCCTTGAAAACATAAGAAATTTGATAGCGATTATACATGTACAATCATGCAAAACATATTTCTACATAACCAATTTTTAAAAAACATAAACCCCTCCCCAAAAAAGCAAGAAAAAAAAATTTAAGTATAATTTGATCTGCATTCAGATTCCACCAGTTCTTTTTCTGGAGGTGGATTATAATATGCCTTTCAAGCTCAAAACCAGTTCTTATAAAGGCAATAAGGACCTGTATTAGCATGGTCATACCCTATCTATCCCCTGAACTTCATTCATTATTCTCTCTAAATGATAGCCTGGGACTGCTTGCTCCTCAGGAAGGAGGGCTTGCAGCCCTGCACTGTCACTGACCTCTGCAGGGAACTCATGACCAAGCCTGGCTGCATGGGCTATGCACTGTCACACCAGCTCCTCTATTTCCTGTTTGCCAAAATGGCAAGTGACTATTTTATGGACTAGAAGATTTCTCCTGAAGGCCAGATAGCGCCAAATTGAAACAGCTTTGATAAGGAGGCCACCCAGCCACCACCATATATATATATAAAGCACATGTATAACATGTGCTTTAATGGAACCAAAATCAAAGACCAGAAGAATAAGTTGTTTTTCCTTGGCATATAGCCTGTCATCCCCCTCCCACCTCCCCATCTGCAAGACACATTGCTCTTGTTCTCTAGCCACTTATAGATGAGATTGAAATTCTAATCTGATTCCTAACTATATCTTCAAATATCAGAAAGGATTTCAGCACTATTCTTGGGACTAAAGGTATAAAAAATGTCTCTTGGCTCTCCTGCTTAGCTAAATCTGTCACATGGAAGGGGGAAGATTATCTTTAAGAGTTTAGTTCAATATTTCAAATTACTTTTTAAAAAAAAACTCAGCAACTCATTTGGCATAGGAAGAACTGGCTATTTGTATTTGTTAACAATAAAAATGAGTAAGAGAATGAATGGCATCTGGTCCTCTGGCCTAATGGTTTCTCAGGGCCTGCGGTAGCTGCTATTCCAGAAGGCAATGAGGAGGGTTAGTCCTAAAAAGGACTATAGAGTCCTGATTAAACATGTTGTAATACTTCATGCAAAAAAAAAATTGTGGCAAAAGGCCTTATTTTATACACATTGGTAATTCCTCAGATTCATCTCCAAATCACACATTTTTCTGTAACAACTGCTACTCCTTCCTGCCACCAAAAGTAAATTCAATGATCTCTGGTTTCCTGGTTGCTAGAAAGGATGGTCAGATGGCCTGTTCCCCAAATCCAAACACTATGTGGATATTTTGTGTGCTAACATGACGGAATTGAACTTGGAAACTGAAGAAGTTGGACTTTCATTTCTAGTGAAGATCCCTTCATAGAAAATAATATGATCTGCCTTCCAGTCTCCAGAATAGTACACATAATCCTCCTATTTTAGGATGAATAAACATATGCATACACAGACACACAAATATATGTATACAAACTGCATTCTTGACTACTGTTTTAACTTGGCTTTATCAACAATTCCCCCCTCTCCTAAAGAGTTGTCAGTGACAGTTCTTGAAGGAAAGAGGGTTATAGGTGCCTGACATTTCAGTAAGGAATGAAGAATGCTGGAATGTTAGAGGTTCTTTCCTTTGGAAGCCCAAATCCCATCAGGACATTCATCTCACAAAGAACCTTTGACGTTATCCAACATTTAGTGAAGTTCTTAAGGGGGAATGCTAACCTGAAAGTTGAACTGGGCTGTGCGTAGAAGCAGTACTACTCTTCCCTCTCAGCCAAGAGTTGCAGTGGCTCAATATACTCAACCCTGATCTGGTTTGGAATGACTTCTTTTTTTGTGTGTGTGTTTCAATTTTTTTTAATTTTTTAATTTTTATTTGGAATGACTTCTGAGGATATAGCAGGCATAGGAATGCCTTCCACAATGGAAATCAAGAGGAGTCTATGGGAAGGACTGCCAAAAGCACCCTGGATGTTTGTTGAGATGACTCATTCCATCTTCTTTCCTCAGTCATGTTCTGTGGACTTTCTGGGTACTCAGATTTCTACAAGGCTAGATGGCTACAGGCTATTCTCACCTGGCAGCGACCTGTGGAGGGATGCTTTGGGAAGCCTTGTGAGTAAGGTTGACTTCCTTGGGAGCAGGGAACTTGGGAAGTTAGAGAAGATAAAAATACAAGCTGCCATATCCTATCGAAAGAGACTGAATCATCAACTCATTGGAGCTATTTCCCCAAGCATTTGATAGTCAGATGGAAGGAACTCTGACTGAATGCCAGGAATGAACTGCCACCACCCTTAGTGCTCATGGTCTCCATCAAAGAGGCAGACAATATACAATGTAAAAGGAGAAGAGCTGTGTAGGGCATTTGCAGCAAAGCAAGGAATTGGGCTCAAAGCCCTATGATGGAATTTCCAAGTTGAGATCATTTACCTTCAGGATCCTAAAAAGGTTTTTGTAGTGTGTAGGGTCTGAAAGGAAGAATTTTAAAGAAAAGGAGGGGAGATGTTGTGGGTGAAGTAGTAGGAATTCTAGAATAGATGGAAAAATGTGTATTGATAACTGACATTTATAGCACTTGACAGATAGTCAGGAGAGAAAAACTACAACAAGCACCTTCAGTGCCAAGAAGTCTCCCACAATATGTTGTTGGAAATAAGGGTTGAAGAAGGCAGGATACACTTGTAAAAATTCATATTAAAGAATTTCACCTGATATTCCTCTTTATTTTTCTTTCACCAGATGACAATAGAAAACAATTATCCAGAGTTAGTGAAGATGAACAACAATCATTGAGAAGAGTTAAGAGGAGAGAGAAAGGATTTGCAGGTAAAACCATCAGAGACTAATAGGATGTCTTTTTAGTGCCTAGAAGACAAATGAGAAAACCCTAATCATCTCTACACATACATATAATCCTATGCAGATATGCCCTACATTTTGTGAACAGAAAAACATAGTGACTTAATAGGCAGAAATTGTATTTGCTCTTTTGAAAATGCACAGATTACATTCTTCAGAAAAAAAAATTTACAGGGAAGATCTCTGGCTTTACCCATGTCAGATGGATCCAGAAGCCTAAAATAAAATGTTAATTGGGGATACAGAATGGAAAAAGTGGGCTAGCAGCAAAGAAAAGAACAGTTGTGATGCCAGAATTGATATAAATACCCATTGTCATTTCTGACTTCATATTTTAGGAGCACTTATTCCACTTGTTTTTTTCTTAAGAATTCATTCCTAATTATGCCCAAAGGGCTTTAAAAGACTGCCTGCCCTTTGATCTAGCCATACCACTGTTAGGTTTGTACTCCAAAGAGATAAAAAGGGAAAAGACTTGTACAAGAATATTCATAGCTGTGCTCTTTGTGGTGGCAAAAAAAATTGGAAAATGAGGGGATGCCCTTCAATTGGGGAATGGCTGAACAAATTGTGGTATCTGATGGTGATGGAATACTAAAAGGAATAGTGAACTGGAGGAATTTCATGTGAACTGGAATGACCTCCAGGAATTGATGCAGAGCGAAAGGAGCAGAACCAGGAGAACATTGTACACAGAGACTGATACACTGGGGCACAATCAAATGTAATAGACTTTTCTACTAGCAGGAATGCAATGATCCAGGATAATTCTGAGGGACTTATGAGAATGAACACCATCCACATCCAGAGAAAGAACTATGGGAGTATAAACGAAGAAGAAAAACATATTAATCACATGGTTTGATGGGATATGACTGGGGATGTTGACTTTAAGTGATCATCCTAGTGCAAATATTGATAATATGGAAATAGGTTTTGATAAATGATACATGTAAAATCCAGTGAAATTGCTTGCCAACTCTGGGAGGGGGGAAGGAAGAGGAGAGGGAAAGAACATGAATTGTGTAACCATGGGAAAATATTCTAAATTAATTAATTAAATTTTTAAAAATTAAAGATAAACAACTAGATAAACAATGATAAAGATAAACAATGTTTATTTAGCTGAACACAACTTTCCTGCTTTTGACTTATGCAAGGTAGTCTTCAGTCCAAGCATCAGGGAGGAACTGGAACTTTTTGTACTCAGGCAACCAGGAAGTAATTTTAAAAGCCTGAACCTTTAGTCCCATGTTCCAATTAAGTATTGAGAATGAACTGGATACTTTTAGATAAAAGAAGTGGCTCATCCCCTAAATTGTAGTATGAAATAAGGAAAGAGAGATTTTGTATTTAGGAGGGAAGCCAGGGACCAGCTGAAAAGAGAGTGGAGGAGGGGGAAAGAAGATACTGTGAGTTCAGAGGGAGAGAGGACTCCAGAACCCAACTGACAGGTCACTTCCAGCCTGGGAGCTGGAGGAGAAAGGTGTATTTCCTGAAAGCTGAGAAGAAGCCTGCTCATTTGAGACTTACTTTCCCTTCAGAGACCCTGAAACATCTCCACTAAGACTCTCAACTACAGCTGTCTAAAATCCTCAAGAAGGATTGTGAATTTGGACTTTTAACCAGAGTCATCCAGAACCTTCCCTGGGATATTCTCTCTCTCTCTGTCTCTCTGTCTCTCTCTCTGTGTGTCTCTGTCTCTCTGTCTCTGTCTCTCTCTGTCTCTCTGACTCTCTCTCTCTCTCTCTCTCTCTCTCTCTCTCTCTCTCTCTCTCTCTCTCTCTCTCTCTCTCTCTCTCCCTCCCTCCCTTACTTGTCCCTGGACTTGTACTTTCAAGGTCTAGTTAATTTGAGAGTCAGGACAAGAAAGCAGTTGGAATAAAGGAGAGGTCAGGGCTAAGAAACTTTTGGCCTCCAAACTCAAAAAGTCCAATCTGCAAGAGGGGAAAATCTTTAGGGTTTCCTTTTACCCAGTTTCCATTTTTCCAACCTCATACCTCTGCCATTCCTTTACTGCTTTAAACTCAATAAATCATTTGAAATTTAGGGCTTTGGGTTTGGGCCTGTCTCTAAATAACACAACCAAGGGGATCAATAAGGCAAGATTTCAAGCTGAAATTCTGTTCTCTCTTCTGTGACCTCTCAAAGGTTTGGGAGGGTCACACTTCCCACCAAGAGAGGGTTTGATTTCCAGACCCCAGTGATTCAAGACTGTCTGACCAAGGAAACTGACATCTTTCCTTCTAAACCCCTGAAAAAGCTGACAGTTAATGTCCCTTTGGAAAGCAGAAGTATAAGAGATCATCTTGACAGATTTGATCTCAGGAGCCCTGGGCTCCTCTGAGGGAGGCATCTTGCCATCTCATTGAGGCAGTCCCACTCTAGTCTTCTGACCTCCATCTCCCAGATAATATCTCTGTGGAGCCATACTCTTTTTCCAAGGGGACGGACCTGGCTTATCTCCCCACAGAAGTAACAGAAAAGAGAAACAATCCCTTCATTCCCTCTCACCCTTTTTCCCTCCTCCTCATCTTCTCTTCCTTTACAGTAGGAGCCTGGTTGATATGTCACAGGTGTCATAAAAAATTTAAATATTTTTTACAGATCTTTTCTATTTTTCTTATATTAATTACCCTTCCATTTTTATCTTTATTTGACTTTACTTAGTTGGGTTTATTTAAACTGGTGTCATCCTTCATTGTTTTATGAGATGATATGACTTGATCTTTCATCATTCTTGCCCATAACATTTTAGAAATGTAAATAAAATAAAATAAGATAAAAAGAAATGTATTTATACTCTTACCAAAAAAAAAAAAAAGAAGAAGAATTCATTCCTAGGTTTAAGGTAAAAGCAGACAACATAGATCCACTCTTCTTCTCTTACCATATCAGTACATTCTCTTGGAAATAAATATATAACTTCCTACTAGTTAGAAAAACCCACTCTTTAATCAAAATAAAGGGATAGGCTCATTAATATGGGTACCACACAGAGTCATAAATCAAATTCCATACAGAGCCAAAGGCTCTGGGACTCTGTTCTCTCTCTCTCTCTCTCTCTCTCTCTCTCTCTCTCTCTCTCTCTCTCTCTCTCTCTCTCTCTCTCTCTCTCTCTCTCTCTCTCTCTCTCTCTCTCTCTCTCTCTCTCTCTTTCTCTCTCTCTCTCTCCCCCCTCTCCTTTTTTTAAAATATATAAACCTTTACCTTCCATCTTTGAATCAATAATGTGTATTGGTTCCAAGGCAGAAGAGTGGTAAGGGCTAGGCAATGGGGGTTAAGTGACTTGCCCAGGGTCACACAGCTGGGAAGTGTCTGAGGCAAAATTTGAACCTAAGAGCCCCCATCTCTAGGTCTGGCTCTCAATTCACTGAGCCACCCAGCTGCCCCCAAGACACAGCTCTTAGTACCAACTCCTCCTTGGGAGAGAACAACTAAAAGTGCTAAATGTTATCTCCAAAGAGATACTGAACCTGAGAGTCTCTTTATACCTTTGGGAAACCTACAAGGACTAACTATAAACAACATAAAAGTCCAAACACTCAACAGCTATGGCATTAGAAAATGGTCAGCTGTAATAAATTAAAGATAAAGGTCAAATTCAGGAGCTGGGCTTCCTGACAGGAAACTTTTAACCAACAGAGATGCCTCCATAACAAAAAGGTACTTAACATTTAAATAAAAATAAGTGTGCTTTGTATTGGAGTTTCTCAAAAGTAAAGGTAAACTGAGTCAACCAAAAATTCACATTGACAGGGGTGACAACAAGAAAGTACATGAGACCAGAATTGAGAAGCAACACAGTCTTTCTCTTTCTAAGTAACTCAACCACATCCTTTCTCTTCATTTCTGATAAATAGGGAAACAGTAGTGATTCTCTCATATCTTCCTAGTGGTATTGTCAGAAGGAATAAAACAATGTGATTGACACTGAGATCTTAAAAATCTCTACTAAATAAATTTATAGGATTATCATGAGTCAAATGTCCATACCTAATTTTTATAAGTCACGAAATCAGGCTAGAACTGTGGCAACTGGGAAGATTAACTCTCCCCCTGATTATAAAGATTAAATTAACTCTCCTCTGCATATTTTTAGATTTAATCACCAGAAGTGTATACACCCCATTTACACTTAAGTGGGGGAGGTCTGTGGCCCACGTGTGTGATAGTGGGTGACGAATCAGAATCAACTGATTGCCCCCTGAGCAGTCCTAAGCAAAGCTTTAGCTATAATTGGTACATGTAAAATGAAAGAGTCACAGGAAGTGATGAAAAGGAATGATCTTTAAAAATGCCAAGAACTTCCTGTGAAGGGTCTCTTTGGTCTTTCTTTTTCAACTTGACTTTGGAGGAGTTCTGACAGAGCATCTCAGACTGCTTCTACTTTCCTTAAAACTATCATGTGGGGTGAGTGGAAAAAGGCTGACTCCTTTCCTGGATTTTCTGAAGGGACTAGCCTCAGGAGAGACGCACCCTCTTGAGAGAGGGTCCCTGTATCCCCATGTCCTCAGCTCAAGGCTAAGGCCCCTCCAGCTAAGGACTAATTATCCCTGCCTGGGTTGAGCCCAGGGTTGGAGCAAAATTCTTAGTGTGTAGGCTAGATATCTTATATTCTCTCTCTGATTTTCTTACTTTCACTCTTTATTTTATAAATAAATTGTTAAAATAAATCTCTTTGGAATTAATTAAAATTCCTGGTGACTCTACTCTTAAATAATCCAGTCCAACCTTTTATAAAAACCCCTCACATTTTCTACCCCTTACACAACCCTCAGCAGCAATGAAAAGCCTATCTGATATGCAATCTAACAAGATTCTTTCTCCCTAGATGGGTGTTCTTCCCACAAAACAGCTGTGGCAGTTGCAGTCTTGGGTGGCTTCCTTTATTACTCTGCAGTGCATTCACCAACCATCACCAAGACTCATTAATGCCTCACAACAATCAAGCAACAACTAAAAGGGATGATTTTCTATCTGCTAAAAATGAAACATAGCTTATATAAATTCACAGAAAGAGCAATAGAAAAGTACAGGCAAGACACTCCTGAAAAAATCAGTGTAAAGGGAAATTGGGGTTAGCAGAGCTAAGAGAAGGATAAACAGGAAAACAGTATTAACTATATCTAGCAAAACTTATCAACCTCACTAGTGTCCAAAAATAACTAATTTCTTTTGATTTAATCAACACTAGCTATATTCTATGAGCAGATAACTGTGGTAGTAAATAGAATCAAAACAAAGTTTTTCTCATGGAGTTTCTAATCAAAGTATCTCTTCCTTTCTTCTCCTAATATAACACTCCCAGAAGGATATAAAGATAGAATTAACTCTCCCTGTGTCTATTTTTAGCTAATCAAATAAAAAAAACTTAAAGTACCCCTACTTAATACTAAATAAGAATGTTCACAAGTCATTTACTAGAGTAAGCTCATACCTCCAAAGACTACTACTCCCCCTTTGGGCAGTGCTAGGCAAATTGAAAGACTGTCATTGGCTTCTGTGAAGAAGGGGGAGTGACAAGAAGTGACAGGAAGTGAAGTGGAAAAAAAGGAGCATAAAAAGAAGAGACCAGCATAGTCTAGATGCATTCCTTTCCTGGTTTCTGGAGAGATTGGTTCCAGAGATTTCTGGCATTTGGCGTGAGTGGCTGAGATCCCTGCCTTGGCTCAGAGGAGACCTATTCCCTGGATCCTGTGTCTGCTTGCTGGGTGAGTGGCTGAGGTTCCTGCCTTGGCTTTGGAGGAGGCTGTGTTGGTAGAACTCTGACTGAAGACATCACAGAGACCTCTGGCTGAGGATTACTGGGAAATCCACTTGGAGACTGTAGCATTCCAATCATATTCACATCTATGAAATATAAATGATTGTATGATTACTGTGTCTTCAGACACAAGGTTATACTTGGATGTTTGTGAATGAAATCTTAACCAGGCCATGCAGCCTATTGCCTAAGACAAACTCATTAACATTTTGGCTCGGAGTCGCATTCCATTGAGAAAGCCTCGGGTTGAAATCTACACACCCAAAAAGGTGTTACTCTTACCTCACCATCCAATCTGAATTGTCCATGCTTTGTAACGGGGTTGCTATGTGCTTGAGAATACTTCCCTAAACAGACAGAAATATATATAGAGGCGGCCCCATGAATTTCCTCTTGGATCTTCAATCTGCTCTAGGAATCTCTCTATCTCTCTCCCTCTCTAATCCTTCTCCTCCCCCAAGACTGTAGCCCCTCTCGGCTTGCATTCTATACCTTAATCTCCTCCTCCACCTCATGTTCCTTAGTTCTTATATTTTCCTTCCAAGGAGAATATCATAGGGGTTTGCCTGCCCTATTTAATCACTGATTTGTCTGTGTCTGTCATTCTTCACCCTGGTTCTCGGATTCCCTATCTCTCCTCGGGTCCTGCTGGTCAGGGAAGTCCATGAGTGGCATCCCGCAGAGATAAGGGATTTAGGGAAGCCCCTGCTGGGGCTGAGTCTGGCTTTTCAGGAGAAGGACTGGTAGTCTTACTAGAATCTGTCTCTTTATTCCACTTTCACTCTTTCCATCTCTTTGTAAATAAAGCTGCTAAGTCATTTTGACTTAAGCTATAATATTTTTAAATTGGAGACCACAAAATTACTTTATAATTCTCATATTTAGCATAAAATCTAAATTTAAAATCTTATAAAGATAAATTCAAATTGTTTATTGCCATGAAATTTTAAGGCTGGGAAAGCCTCCACAACTTCCATCTACTCTCACATAGGAGCAAAAGCAGATAGAGTAAATCGATATCTGACTTTCTAGGAATGAAGTACAACAATGTTCAATTAGGAGTAATATACTTTAATAGCATATGCTTACTAGGTAAGCCCATAAAAACATTTCCTTCCCACACTACCCTTGATTCTCTAATTAGTGGCATCTCTGGAATGTAAACTCCATAAGAGTAGGAGATGTTTCCATTTTTGTCTTTCTTCTCCAGAATCTACTAAGGGTCTGGAATAAAGTAAATGCCAATTGAGTATTTGTTGATCTCATTTCTAATTTGAGTTAATTATTCACAATCAAAGGGTTTGTTCCTTCAGTTAACTTAATGTGTCATTACTAGATATCTTTAATAATATGGTTTTGCTGAGTCCCTTGAACTTCTCTGACAATAAAAGTCCAGGATTAGCACTTTTCCTAAAAGAAACATGTTATAGTTTTAAATTGAGGGATACGTGTGTGTGTCTAAATTTCTATGGATGAAGCTCTTAAATCTATACTATTACTTACGGTCACTATTGCAGAAGCTCTAATATGAATTCATGTGCTGTCCATGATACTCAGAAGGCAAAGCAAATATCAAATAGACCTGAGATAGATTTCAGAGACATTTAGAGGAGACTTTAAAATTCAGGAAGGATAATACTTAAGTCATTCCAAAATGATAGAGAAGTTATTTTATACTTACTGTTTTCTGGAGAAGATTTTAGAACCCATTCTACTAATTTCTAAATTACATGTATCCTGTCCACATCCTTATTTCAATACTATCCTACTACTATGTCACAAGATAAAAATGGCCAGCCATCTACTTCTATATGACAAAGCAATTAGATTTGGAGTTGGAGGACTTGTCTTAAATTCTAGTACCTGTGTGATCTCAAGAATAGCCTTCAATTTCCCACAGCTTCAACTTGCTCCTCTATAAAATGAGGGGATTGTGTTAGATATAATCCTTAAGACTTTTTCTTTGTGTAACCCAATGAATTAAAAATGTGGCCCATGTGAGAAAAATGGACCTGCCTCAGGAAAGCCAGAGAGCAGTTTCTTTGATCAGAGGACCAAAAATGTGTTTAGTAAACCTTGAATAAGTGATTGTAGCTGCCTGATGGGAACTGGATTGTTGTTAATGTTTGTTTTCCCCATGAAAATGTGTTTCACTGATACTAAATAAATTACATTGTTCTCCATTTGTGAGAACAAAGTTCTGTCATTTCCAACTGTAGGGGAAGATTTCTCCAGTATGAACTCTTTTTTGATGTGGTTGTGCCTGCTCCTTTTGAGATGTCAGTTCATCGATACTATTGGAGGCTGAATGGAGCAGTTTTTCAGATGCTTTTAGAGTTTTGACTAAGTATACCAAAAGTAGAAAGGAAGGAGGTGCATCTCAGGACCTATTTGTTAGTGGATTGGATTAGATGCTTCCTAAGGTCATTCCTTCAACTGTTAAATGCCCATGTGCCAGGCACTGGAGGAGTTAAAATAAAAAATAACAGTCTTCCCTTAAGGAGCTTACATTCTATGGGGGAAAGTGCTTTGAAGGGAAGGCAAAACATAAATAGACACGTAAATATAAAATACATATACATTCATTTTAGGGTGGTACTAACAGTTGATAGGATCAGAACAAGACTTACCTAGGAGGTGATACATGAACTGAATCCTGACCTAGGAACTTTACAAGGCAGAAGTGAAGGGGGGAGTGCATTCTATGCTATGCAAAGATAGAGAGCCTGGACAAGTTCAACTTTGTATCCCTAGAACTTAAGCACAACATGAGTGCTTAATAAATGCTTCATCCAATCAATCATTTTCACCTCTATGTCTGTGGTTCTATGAATAGTATGTACAAGAAGAACATGATTATAAGACTACTAATAACTACCCAGCAAGTAAAAAATCTAAGTACTTTACATGCAAGTAATGGATTTCACCTTAATAAAGCAAAAACATGTTTGACCAGTTTGTTTCAGTGCTGATTCTACATCTAAGATATAGACAGACAGACAGACAGACAGACAGACAGACAGACAGACAGATAGGTAGATAGATAGATAGATAGATAGATAGATAGATAGATAGATAGATAGATAGATAGATAGATATACATACTTATATGACAAAGTATGGAGAGTTCACATAAATGGAAAGATCCCAGATTGGTTCTTATGCAGATGTAAACTCTGAAAACTCTGAAAAGTCCCAAATCTTTGCTTCCATCAATATTTATTTACACATAGTTTCTTTCCCTTTTTCTTTGATCTCTTTGAGATACAGACCTAATCGTATTGATGTGTCAAAGGGTATGCACAGTTTTTTTCAAAGTTCCACCAGTGCATTAGTGTCCCAATTTTTCTGCATCCCTTACAACATTTGTCATTTTCCTTTTCTGTAATATTAATGAACCTAGTAGGTATTGAGGTGGTACCTCAGAGCAGTTTTAAATTGCATTTCCCTAATCAATAGTGATTTTGAGCATTTTTTCATATGACTAAGATAGCTTTGATTTCGTCTTCTGAAACTGCCAGTTCATATCCTTTGACCATTCATTTAGGGAATGACTCAATTTCTTATAAATATCACTCTCTTCTCTATATAGTTGATAAATGAGGCCTTTACCAGAGAAACTTGCTGTAAAAAAAATTTCCCCATTTTTCTGCTTTCCTTCTAACCTTGGAGGCATTGACTTTGTTTGTGCAAAACCTTTTTAATTTAATGTAATCACAATTATCCATTTTACATCCTCTAATGCTCTCTCTCACTTGTTCAATCATAAATTCTTCTCTCATCCATTGTTTTGACAGGTAAGTTATTCCATGTTCCCCTAATTTAATAGGTCTAGATCATGTAACTATTTTAACCATATCTTAGTATATGGAGTGAGATACCAATCTGTACTTCATTTCAGCCAAACTGTTTGCCAGTTTTCCTGGAATTTTTGTCAAATAATGAGTTCTGGTCCCAAAAGATCTTTGTGATGATCAAACATTAGATTACAATGGTAATTTATTACTGTGTATTATGTGCATAATCTATTCCACTGATCTACCACTCTATTTCTTAGCCAGTAGCAAATCATTTTGATGTTTATCACTTTGTAATACAGTTTGAGATCTGGAAAGGTTAGGCCACCTTCCTTCATATTTTTTTCATTGATTCCGTTGATATTCTTGACCTTTTGTTCTTCCAAATGAATTCTGATGTTATTTTTTTCTAGCATTTTAACTTTTTGATAGTTGAATGAGTATGACACTAAATGTAAATTAATTTAATTAGAATTGTCATTTTTATTATGTTGGCTTGGCCTACTATTAATATTTAATATTTCTCTGTGAAGTGAAGATTCAGATCTGGGTTTATTTGTGTGAAAAATATTTTGTAATTGTGTTCTTATAATTCCTGGTTTGTCTTGGCAGATGGAGTCCCAAACATTTTATATTGTCTACAATTATTTTAAGTAGAATTTCTGTCTCTTGCTGCTAAATTTTATTGGTAATATATATAAACATTGATAATTTTTGTGGTTTTATTTTATATCCAGCAACTTTGCTGACGTTGTTCATTATTTTAACTACTGTTTTATTGGATTCTCCAGGATTCTCTAGGTAGTCCATCATATCATTTGCAAAGAGTAATAGTTTTGTTTCCTCATTGACTATTCTAATTCCTTTAATTTATTTTTCTTATTGCTATATTTCTTATTGTTATAGCTAGCATTTCCTAGTACATTGCATACTACATATATATATATAAATTTCTTTCTTTGTTTTTGCTCTTCCTGGTTTAGGTATATCACCTCCATCTTTGTACTGTAAAAGGAATTTGGTAGAATTCTTCTTTGCCTATTTTCCCAAGTAGTTTGCATAATATTGGAATTAATTGTTCTTTAAATGTTTGATATAACTCACTTGTGAATCCATCTATTACTGGAGATTTTTTTCTTAGTGAACTCATTGATGGCTTATTCAATTTTGTTTATTAAGATGGGGTTATTTAAGTATTTTATTTCCTCTCCTGTTAATCTGGAAAATTTATAGCTTTGTAAATATTCATTCATTTTGTTTAGATTGTTAGATTTATTGGCATATAATTAGGCAAAAAGACTCCTACTATTTGCTTTAATTACATCTTCATTGGTGATGAATTTATACTTTTCATTTTTCTCCTGGTAATTTGGTTTTTAAAATAAAATTAACCAACAATTTATCTTATTGAGGTTTTCCCATAAAATCAGTTCTTAGTTTTATTTACTAGTTCAATGCTATTTTTTAACTTTCAGTTTCATCAATCTCTCCTTTGAGTTTCAGGATTTCCAAATTGGTGTTTAATTGGAGATTTTTAATTTGTTGTTTTTCTAGGTTTTTTAGTTGTATGCCTAATTAATTGATCTGTTCTTTTTCTTAGTGATATAAGCATTGTTTCATTATTGTTATTCTCTTTAATGAAATTGTTGGTTACTTTTATGATTTCTTCTTATTTTATTTATTATTTTTAGGATTAGATTATTTAATTTCCAATTAACTTTTTTTAATTTTTAAAATTTATTTATTTAAAATTTTTTACCTTCTTAGAATCAATACTATGTATTGGATACAGCCAAAAAAGTGGTAAGTGCTAGGCAATGGGGATTAAGTAACTTGCCCAGGGTCATACAGCTAAGTAGTGCCTGAGACCAAATTTAAACCCAGGACTGGCTCTCAATCCATTGATAACTGCCTACTTGTCTACACACACCACTAATTTTTAACTTATGTTTCCATGGCCCTTTACTGAATATATTTTTTTTGTTATTTTACGGGATGAAAAGGATGTATTTAATATTTTCACTTCTCTGCATTTGGTCATGAAGTTTTATGTCCTAATACATAGTTAATTTTGTGAAGGTGCTGTGTACAGCTGTAAGAATTATATATTCCTTTCTATTACCATTTGATTTTCTCCAGAAGGTTCTCATGTTTATCTTTTCTAAAATTCTATTTACTTATTTAACATCTTTCTTGTTTATATTTTGGTTAGGTTTATCTAGTTCTGACAGGAGAAAGTTGAGATGCCATATTCATATAAATTTAGTGTCTGTTTTCTCTTATAACTCATTTAACTTTTCCTTTAAGAATTTGGGTGCTATGCTTTTTGGTGCAGATAGGTTTAGTATTTATAATACTTCATTGTTTATGTCCTTTCAGCAAAATATAGTTCTATTTTATGAGTGAGTTCATCCCATTTATATTGTTATGAGTACTAACTGGCATTACCCTCCATTCTATTTTTTCTCTCTCCCTCACTCTCCACAAAAATGTTTTGCTTGTGACCACTAATTCCTGTAATCCACCTGTCCTTCCATCAGCCCCAGTCCCCTTCTCTTATCCCCTTCCTCTCCAGATTCCTTGTTGGGTAAGATAGATTTCTATATTCAACTGAGTGGGTCTGCTGTTCCCTCTTTGACTCAATTCTGATGAGAGTAGGGTTCAAGCACTGCCCACCACCCCTTCATCTTCCCCTCCGCTATACAATTCTTCCTTTCATGCCTCTTTTATGTGAGATAATTTTCTCCATTCTACTTCTTCCTTCCCTTTTCCCATTCCATCCTTCCTTCTCATCCCTTAATTTTATTTTTTTGAAATCTTCCCAATTCACACCCCTGACATCTATCTACATATACTCCTTCTAACTGCCCTAATAATGATAAAGTTCAGAGATGCTACAAGCATCATCTTCCCATGTAGGAATATAAATAGTTGAACCCTATTGACTCCCTATTGATTTCTCTTGCACATTTACGTTTTTATGCTTCTCTTGAGTCTTATGAAGTCAAATTTTCTGTTTAGATACAGTCTATTTATTAGGAATGCTTGTAATTTCTCTGTTCCATTAAATATTAGTTTTCCCCCCCTGAAAGATTATACTCAGTTTGCTGGGTAGATTATTTTGGGATGTAATTATAGCTCTTTTGCCTTCCAATATATCATATTGCAAGCCTTTCACTTATTTCACATGGAAGCCATTATATCTTGTGTGATCCTGACTGGTTCCACAGTAATGGTTTCTTTATGACTACTTCATTCTTTTATCTGGAAGCTACGGAATATGACTATAATATTCTTGGGAGTTCTCATTTGGGGATCTCTTTCAGGAGGTGACTGTTGAATTCTTCCCATTTCTAGTTTACCTTATAGCTCTAAGATATCAAGACAGTTTTCCTTTACAATTTTTTGGGCTTATTTTGTTGCTGCTTGTTGATTTTCCTTTATAATTTCTTAAAATATTTCTAGGTTGTTGGTTTTATTCATCACAACTTTCAGGTAGCCCGTTAAGAATTTAAATTTAGGCTTTTATGCTAACGTGAAAGTTCTAAAGTAATATTATAGTCGTTGATTTAAAATATTACAGCTTAAGTCAAAATGACTTTTAGCAGCTTTATTTACAAAGAGGTGGAAAGAATGAAGGTGGAACAATATAGATAAAAAAATGGATTCTAATAAACCTACCAGCCCTTCTCCTGAGAAGTCAGGCTCAGACCCAGAAGGGCTTCCCCAAAAATTTGTCTCCAGATGGATTTTCCTGAAGTCCTCAACCAGAAGTCCCAGCAGTGTCTTCCTCCAGGGTTCCACCAATGCAGCCTCCTCCAAAGCCAAGGCAGGAATCTCCGGAACCAATCTCTCCAAAAGTCAGGAAAGGATAGCCAGCTACTCACTCAACAAGCTGACACAGGATCCAGGGAAAGAGCCTCCTCCTTCAGTCAAGCTCACCATTGCAGAGTGTCCAAAGATGAACTCCAAAGGAGAAGAAGTTCAAAGGAGAAATCTCTTGGACAGGAAGTTTAGGACTTTTTATAGTTCTTTTTCCTTGTCACTTCCTGTCCCTTCCCCACTTTACAGGAACCAATTGCAGTCTTTCAATTTGCTTAGCACTGCCTGGGGAAGGGGTGGCAGTAGCCTTTGGAGGTGTGAGCTTAATTTAGTAAGTGACTCATAAATTCTATTACTTAGTGTTAAGTAGGGGTGCTCTGAGTTCTTGATTTGTTTAGCTAAAAATAGGCAAGGGGAGAGTTAATCCCACCTTTACAAATTCTTAAATCACTCCTCCTTAATCTTGTCTAGGTCAATTGGTTTTCCAATGAGATTTTCTTCTATTTTTTCATTATTTTGACTTTGTCTTATTGTTTCTTGATGTCTCATGGAATCATTAGCTTCCAGTTACCCAAACCTAATTTTAAAGGTTATTTTCTGCAGTGAGCTTTTGTGCCTCTCACCATTTGGCCAATTCTGTTTTTTAAGTTACTATTTTCTTCAGTATTTTTGTGTCTCTTTTACCAAGCTCTTGAATCTCTTTTCATAATTTTCTTATTTTTCCTCTACTGGTCTTATTTGATTCTTTAAATTGTTTTTTGAGCTTTTTCCAGGAATTTATGTTGTTTGTGTCCAATTCACATTTTTCTTTCAGGTTTTGTTTATAGCTATTTTAACATCATTGTCTTCTTATGAGTTTGTGTCTTAATCTTCCCTGTGTTGTTAGATTTAAAATAGTTTGGGGTTTAAATTGTTGTAGATAGGAGAGTGGGAGCAAGGGAATATATATAACAATTATGACCGCTGAAATATGTTTTCTACTGTGTCTTGGGTTTATATAAATATAAGATGGTCGCCAGGGAATATATTCCCAATTTATGAATATGCCCAAGCCAACTGGGTTTTATAGAGAAATTTAATTTATAATACACTGATTAATCAATAGAAAAAGAGAGAAAGTAAGAAAGGAATAAGAATGAAGGGCCTCAAGCCAATAAGGTCTAGACCTCAGTCCTAAGAGATAAATCAGTCAGTTGGTTTTATCACTCACCCAAGATCTCTCTAGGTAAGGCTTCTCATGCCAACCTCAGGCTCCACCTTCAAGAGAGCCTCCTTTTCAAGAAATGTTTCCAGAGAATTTTCCTACTGACTCCTCCTGAGTTCTCCTTCCACAGCCTCCTTCAAAACCTCTCCAGGAACTCTCCCTCCAGGACCTCTCCTCTCAGACCTCCTTCAGAGCAACCTCCTCTCAGAGCAAAACCTCCTCCTCCCTTCTCTCCTCAGACCCCACTATCTTTAAGGAAACCATCTAAGTTCCCTCCCCTCAGTTCTCACATCTACCAATCACTGTCAATGTCTCCTCTGTGCCAATGGTGGCTCTAGCTTAACCCAGGACTGCCCAGAGGTCTGGCCCCTTTGCACATGTCTGTTGAAGGTCATATTCTCAAATAATTAAATCTTGATCTTTGCTACAGCCCTTCCTAAATCCTGTTACTCTGAGTAGGGTGGAGATTGTAGTTTCCAAGACCTGGTTCTGTCATTCCAAGTATCTCTATTGTATCAATTCTAAAATCAATCATGATTCAAAGAACTTCCTGTTCTATGCTTAAGCATAGGTCAAAGCCCTTTCCATTGTTTAGCAAAAGGTTTCTGTCCTAAAGTAGTCTTAAGTAGGGAGGAGAAGGATCCTCCCAAGCCAAGGAGTCTCACATTCCAATAGAGTTCTTACTATCAGTAGGAGATTTTTTCAAGTATGAAATTTCCCAATGGGGAAATTTCCAACATTCATAAGTCTAAGAAATTTTAAGGTTTACAGTGTATAATTGAAAATCTGTTACCCTAAAAAAGAACTACATTTCCTGGGAGCCCACTGACTTCCTGGCATTACATACTTCCTATAGACAGGGGATACATATTGAATGGGCAGTCCTGCTTGGCCTCTTTGGCTTACAATGAGCATAGTGGTGGTGGTAAGCTAGGCACAGGGATTTTAAGTGGGCTAATTAGCCATGGGCACATGGTCTTTATTTTGTATCCTCTTTATTTCCTTCATTTCTAATGTCATTAATAAATCTCCAAAAATATAATATTTTTATTATTGAGATTTAAATTTAATTTTTAAACCAGTCCATTGTAATATGTTATGGTCAGATTCTTTTTCTGTCATTTGTTCATTTTCCCTGTCTGCATCTTAATTTTATGTTAAGGTTGAACTCTGTTCCTGGAGTAATGGGGGGCATTGTCTGAAGCTGCTATTTTCAGAGCTATTTCTGAGAGTCTATAAGTTTTCAGTTCTTTCAAGTTGGTATGATCTGAGGTATGAACTGTAGGCAGTCCTCTCTTGTCCTGTGCTCTGGTCTTTGCCATGAAAAGGATTATGTTCCCCTCTAATCACATGTGCCTCTGCTCATGTTCCCCTGCTCTCCTGAGGTCACAAGAGCTAGTGTTCCTTTCTGACTCACAACTGAGACTAGGGCTTCTGCTCCCTTGTGAGTGAACACAAGGACTTTTCTCCATCCAAAAACTGTAACCAAGGCCTCCACTCCCCTGCAGCCACAAACACTTATCCTCCTCTTAAACCTAGGTCTGCAACCCAAAATTATATATGGGAAGTGCAACAGGGTCCTAACCCAGAAAAAGGTCCCTTGTAATCTCTTTTTGACCAGTTTTCTGACTCCCCCATTGTCACTGATGCTGTTATCTCCAAGGCCTGCTGCTAGAATTGCCATCCTAGTGTAACAGACTTTTCCTACAGACCTCCTTGTCTTAGACACTGTTTTACTATCACCTTTTGTTTGTTCTGCCATCCCACACTTTAATTTGAAGCACTGAAGCTATTTGTAGAGGGATTTAGGAGAGTTCAGGTGAGTCCCTGTCTCTACTCCACAGTATTGGCTCTGTTCCAAAATGAAAAGATTGAGCATTATAATGATTCCCAAGGCCTTTACATCTTCAATTCCCATGACTTATTCTTCTACAAGACACTCATGGCATTTTCTAATCTGCTTCTATCAGAGAAAGTGATCTATCTGTACCAGTGTTTTAAACCAAAGTATTCAAGCCTATGGTAGGTAGAAGAGTCTCTGATTATATACAAGCCTGAACTCCCAGTTGTTGGCAGGAAACAGCCTTCAGCCTATCAGAATGTTTGCTGTATGGCACATCCAGGACTGACTTCTCAGTCTGTAAGATTAATCTAACTGCAATATGTTTGGGGCATAGATAATCATCAAGAATTGCTGTTAGTTAAGAATGGTAATGTAGGGGCAGTTAGGTGGCTCAGTGGATAGAGAGCCAGATCTGGAGACAAAAAGGTCCGGGGTACAAATCTGGCCTCAGACATTTCCCAGCTGGAACTAACTGCCTAGCCCTTACCACTCTTCTGCCTTCAAAACAAAACTAAGTATTTACTCCAAGACAGAAGGTAAGGTTTTTTTTTTTTAATTAAAAAATAAAAGTATGGTATTATAAAACTCCCATCCTATTGGTAAAGATAGCTATTTTTCTGGAGGTATTGCTCTTTCTGGAGGGCCCTGGCTACTTTCATCTGATTACTTTTTAGAAGTTAGGTTATAGCTGCAACTTTAAGGTCAACATTCAAAGTAATCAGATGAAAGTTACTGACATATTCTAAAAGATAACGTCAAATTTAGAGAGGAATAGTAGACTTTTTGAGTATGAAATGTTTGGGCCTTATTAAATGTTTAACCAATCTCCTTTTCCACTAACACCGATTGCAAAAAGCATTGATGTAGACCAACAAATTAAGAGCATGAGTTAAAAGAAAAGAGAATGCATTCCATAAAAATGTACTTTATGAATAAAGTACCTGGTACTTGGACAAACAACATGGGCATGACTAATGTTTACATTTCCAGAATTATTGATAAAAAAATTTTAAGCACTGATTTGGTTCCTCTCTTCCTTAACAATTTTATTTTATTTTTGGTTGGACCTTTAAGTTCATTGGTGTAGAGAACTCTGTGAAGAGGAAATCCTCTCTGCCAATTACACTCACCTGAGACATCAACAGGATCTGAAGTGACTTGCAGGGGACACACAACCAATATATGTAGATTCTGAATGATTTGAGGGGAGATCTGGCCTAGAATTGAGGACTATCTGGGTTGAAGTCCTCCTTCTGATATACCCTGAACAAGCAAATAAACCTCCCAGGGTTTCAAGAATGTCACAAAGTTGCAGAGAAGGAGAAAAGTAAAGAGCTTCTTGGTCAGAGTTCACTAAAGCAGTGAAATGCTAGATCCAGTCCCTTAAGGCTACCCTTCTCCTGGCAAAAAGGAGCTCCTGCTGCCTCTGAGCAAGTCTTTAATAGCTTTTTCCATTAACGTTCTCACTTCTCTTACCTGGTCCCATCTGAGTTTTCTTCACAGACCCAAGAAAAGAACTAAATATGTATAATAAGATGTTAAAGGGACTCATGACATAATAGGCCTCTGTGCCTGGTTGCCTGATGAGGTAGTTTAGTATATTCTGGAAAAAGTGTCTATCTCAACTTTTGTGAATCATGTTATCTCAGAAGTAGAGCTCTGGACCTTGAGTTTAAATCCATTTACAAGCTGTGTGAGCCTGTGCAAATCGTTTAACCTGTCTCCCTTAGTTATCCCCATCTGTAAAATGAGATAATACTATTTCTCTCCAAAGGTTGTGATGAGGATAACACCAGATGATATTTCCAAAGGGCTTTTTAAACCTTAAAGCACTATATTGGCGTTACCCATTATTGTGATATTAGAGACACATGTCTGCGTTTTTGAGTAAGGGAAATAGCTACATATGAGGATTTCAGGAATTATTAATAAGACCTGCCCATACGTTCCACACTCCACCCCTTCTCAGGCAGAACAGTATCTATTCATGACTCTGCTTAACTCCACACTTATAGAAATGACCTGGGTACGCCGCCATACTGGACATTCATCACGTGAGGAAAGTCCACGTGACATCACCTCAGCTGGGGTTTCAAAAGGTGTGGAGTGGGAGGGGATTCAGAAGTCAGGCACGCCCTGTCTCTCCTCCCAGATCTCGCGAGGTGTCAGTATGTAAAATGGGATTTGGGTTGTTTGCCAGAAGGGGCTCCTCTCCTGGCGATCAGTCCGTTTATTTTTTGGTAATTAGACATTTTTTCCATGGGACTAAACACTGGGGAAACAGAAGGAACCAGCACATCCCTTCTTTTAGGAGCTCACATTGTAAAACGTAATGTATAACACATACGTAAATTAGAGTAGATGAAAGCTCACAGGCGAACGGAGGAAACAGCCTGTAAATAAATGCCCGAGTCTCGCACACGACCTACAGCGTATGTGCAAGGTCGTCTCAGAGGCACCAGAGGCCAATAGATTTCAGCCCTAAATGCACAGGCCCCACCCTTCACACCTGCCTTTTTAGCCTGGTTACCTTTTCACTTCCTACGTTCCAGCTGTTCCCAAAGAAAGGACCCGGACATTCTATCTCTAGATTCTAGGCAATTGCTGAAGCCTTTACTCCCATCCCATCCTCAATGCCCGAGTCCAATTTCTTCTGTTATTCAGCTTTTCAATCTTTTTTTCTTTCAAGGCTCCGCTCAAGAATCATTGCTTCCTGACTTGCTCCCTACAATTTCTGGTGAACGAACTTTTGCTCCCTACAACCCCAAGTTGAAGTGTTAACTACCCCTTCAAACTGCCTCTGGGATACGTTGGTGGATATTGATTATTCCATGTTCCAAAGGAACCACATACACATCCTTTAGTAATTCCCACCCCCCATTCTGTGAAATACCAGAAAGGTATTTTAATTCTCCCCCAAAATTGTCATTTTCAGATAAGAATTTTGGAGTCTGAAATGTAGTTTTTAAAAAATGTAGTTTTAAAAAAAAAATGTAGTTTTAAAAAATGTAGTTTTTTTTTTAAGTTGTGACTATAGCGATATTGGCAGTTTATATTTTTTCCAGGTATGTATTGGTTTGATGAATAGAAATTCACCAAAACTTTTGACTCATGTAATTAAAGCTTTGCTGCAACCTCTCACCATCTACTTTTTATTAGTTTATTGGTTGGTTAATAGTCTTATGTGATTTTTAAAGATAGCAGACATTGGTTTTGGTTAGGCATGGATTCCCAGACTTTTGTACAAAGGTGAAAACAATTTACTTATTTGAAAAAATGAGACCTACTTTTATGTCAGAATTAAATACTACACCTCTCATTAAAAAAACCAAAATGTTCTTTATTGAGTCTGCTTATCTGTTTGGGTGGAGGAAGGACAGACTGAATTGTGATTTTCTGTACACATGAGACTTTAAAAGATATTTACCATGAACTCTCTTCTTAAAAATGGAAATAAAAGGGGGCAGCTGGGTAGCTCAGTGGATTGAGAACCAGGCCTACAGACGGGAGGTCCTAGGTTCAAATCCGGCCTCAGCCACTTCCTAGCTGTGTGACCCTGGGCAAGTCACTTGACCCCCATTGCCTAGCCCTTACCACTCTTCTGCCTTGGAGCCAATACACAGTATTGACTCCAAGACAGAAGGTAAGGGTTTAAAAAAAATGGAAATAAAAGTTACACAGCATTTATTAACTGCTCATCAATGGGGGAATGGTTGAATGGTGTTGTGAATATAATGGAGTATTCTCTGAAATCACCTGCTCTATTATTTCTTACAACACAACTTTTAAAAAACTTACCACATTTATATACCATAACGTGTTCATTCTCCAATTTTTTGAATCTTCCTCAGATTCCCATTCTCTGCCAGCTCAAAAAGAACTGTCTGCACATCCTTAGAACCAATTTCTCCTCTTCCCCTTTTCCTTCTACTTCACTGTTGAGTCAAATATACTTTGGTATCTAATTGTATGTGTCTGCATCCTTCCTTTGAAGATGAATCATCAAGTGTTCCCCCATCCCTTCTTATGTAAGGATATCTACTTCTCACTACAATGAGATAATTTTCCCTAATTTTCCCTTTTCCTTTGCCTTCACTGTATTACTCTTCTTCTCTTTCCATTCTTCTCTTGTAGAACCAGTTGTAGACCTTGAAATACCTCTCATTTTAAATTCTACTACTTATCTGTCATCCCTCAAATTTATATCATAGGATCATAGATATAGAGCTAGAAGGAACATTAGAAATCATTTTAAGGTGCGAAAACTAAGGTCATGGGGTTTCAAATGATTTTTCCCAGGTCATGGTGAATAGTAAGGATCAGAGTTGATATTTTAGTTCAAGACTTCTAACTCCAGAGCACCCTTCTCATTAAAGACCTGTTTTGCTCACTACCTTATCTAAAGCCTAATATCATAAAGACGGGAAGTGTTTGTTAGGAGCTCATATTTATATATTTCAAAGGTAAGGGACTCACTATCTCATTGTGGGTATCAAACTGTAGGACAATGGAGATAAATGATAATTTCAGGCTATTTTTTATCTGAGGCTCTATAAACCAAAGCACTGGTGACAGTCAATATTTATCATATTGAATTTTCAATGAATTCTCTTTCTCATTAGAATTTAAGTTCTTACATTTTTATAATTTCTAAACCATGGGTTATAATCCAAGTTTGTTTAGAACAACTGGTGAGCTCAGTTTTCTTTTTGGTTTGGAAGGGCATATATGTTTCATCGTTTGGAACACTATATATGTTACATTTCACCCCATTCCCCAGGGTTTTCTAGCATCTTTAAAAGAGAACTGGGATTCTTGGAGTCTCTGCCATTGGCTCCAGACCCACCATTGGTGTTCTCCCAATTGTAAGGGTGGATCTCTTTTTTCTAATTTCATTTAATCACTTTTATCAAGTTTGCTTTTATAAATATGTGTGTGTTTTACTTCAAAATGTATAATCACAAATATATAAACTTACTCCTCCAGTGCATGAAGCTTAATCCTCTTTCCCACCCTTGTACCACCTCAGTCTCTTTAGATGGGAAAGGAATTGGGTTCAAAATCTAGTTTACTTCTCATAAAACGCAATTCCAGTTCCAAGCCCCTTGGGCTCAAATAATGGTCTTCTCTGAATTTCCCCACCAGGCTATCTGGAATCCTGGTTCCAAGGTTGCCATGTGACAAACTCCTGGGTCTGACAGGTCACTGGACCCACACTGCCCAGCACCTGGAACTGAAAAGTATTTTTGAAATAGAAGAGAAACACCTCAAACCCCAACCCCAGTCTCAATTCTTGGAGCTGAGAGAAATAACTTTCTCTCAGAAGGAAATAACTTTCCCTCTCACCAGTTCAGTTCATGGCACTTGTGCTGTGAGTAAACTACATTCTTTATCCTCTTGACACAGCAGGAAAGGGCATGAACCAGAAAAAGACCAAGCATCTCAGTCTGGTCAGTTTTAATAATGGGATATGTTCCCACCATTCAGCCAATCAAAGTAAGTCACCCACTATGTGGTAGGAGATTTGGGAATGTTCCAATCTCTATTACATGTACAGAACCCTTTAAATTTTAATTAAATTAGCCATTTTATATCTTCTATGATTCATTCACTCTGTCCCTTGTTTGGTTCTGAATTGTTCCCTATCTAAAAATCTGAAAAGTAATTTCTTTCTTGCTCCTCCAATTTGTTTATGATATCACCCCTTTGTGTTTATTAATTTAGAGCTTGCCTTGGTTTATGGTGGGAAATCAATCAATCAATATTTATTAAGTCCCTATTATGGGGGGAAGCTAGGTGTTTCCGTGGATTGAGAGCCAGTCCTAGAAAAAGGAGGTCCTGGGTTCAAATGTTACCTCAGATACTTCCTTGCTATGTGACCCGGGGCAAGTCACTTAACTCCCATTGACTAACCCTTACCATTCTTATGCCTTGGAACCAATACACAATGTTATTCTAAGACAGAAAGTAATATGTTGGAGGGGGTTTTTTTTGTTTGTTTGTTTGTTTGTTTTTATGTAGCATTTGCAAACAGAAACTTACTTTCAAGATATACCAACAAACACATTTTCCCAAACACCCCAGAGGCATAATCTTCTTTATATCACCTCAACTGTGTGTATGAGGGGAAATATGCTCATGACTTTAGTTCATACGTAGCATCGGCCCCATCAAAGTTCAAATCCAAAGGTGGCATCACTTCCAGATGAGTCCTCTCAAGGTTGGAGATTCCATCTCCAGCACCTTAATCGCCCAAATGTGACTATAGCGAAGAGAGAGCCAAAGCTGACTCAGGCTCATCTGAAGATGCCAACAGTTCTGGCTATGTAGCCAGCAATGTCATCCATAGAGCTATGAGCCAGGAGTAAGGAAGACACGAGTTCAAAACCTGTATTAAAAGTGAATTTTTAAGAGCTAAGAGTGGTCTGTTAGGAATCGACCCTATTTTGTTCTATAGTCAACATTTTGCTATGAATTGCTTTTCTATAGGATCAACTTGCAATGTACTTGCTTTCTTAAGAATCTCCTTTGAGCCTATGGAAGGTTTTTTTTGCAAAGGAAGATTTCTATGCTAAAAGGACACATTCTTTCTTTTGTAACAAGTGATAAGCATCCTTTTGCTGTAACAGTTTTGCTTTTCCTTTCTATGTGACCAAGCTGCTTTGTAACAAGCACCTTCTTTGCTTTGTATTATATGAACAGCAGAATGGTACAACTGAATACATATTACCAGGCGAATGATTAGAGACACATCAGATACTGTCAGAGTATCTCCCTTTGAGTGAATAAAGTGAAGTTTTCCTCTCTTTGCTGCTATGCTTTTTATTGGCAGTTGCTAGTTACTAAAAAAAAAAAAAATTCATGCAACACCATCCTCAGACATTTACTGTCTATGTCAACCTGGACAAATCATTTAATAGCTATGTGCCTCAGGGTTCCTCAGCTTTCAAATAAGAGGTTTCTTTTGATAGCTGCTACAATTCCATTTGGTTTTATATCTGTGATTCTATGATCTCATGATTCTATGTGGCATGTCCTTAGTTTTCTCCTTCCCCAAATAGTCAAAATAAAAACAACCCTTCTAACAAAGGTTATATATACAATATTTGTATATTTAGGCAAAACCAATGCTTCTATTGGCCATGCCAAAAAATAAAAATAAAAAGGGTAACAGGTACCTCATTCTCTTATTAATCCATCACTTCTCTGCCAACAGGTGGGTAGAATTATTCATCATCAGTGAGCTTTGCACTGATCAGGGGTCTTAAGTCTTTCAAAATTGTTCATTTATACAATGTTGGTGTTATAGTATAAATTGTTCTTCTGGTTCTGCTTTCTTTATTCTGCATCAGTCTATTAAATCTTCCCAGGTTTCTCTAATATGATCCCTTTCATCATTTCTGATGGCACAATACACCATTACATTCACATACCATAATTTGTTCAGCCATTCTCTAATTGATAGATACTCTCTATCAGGGTTTTTTTTTTTTTAATCCTCTCTTTCTGTCTTAGTAACAACTTTGACAGGCAAAAGCTAGGCAAACAGTTAAGTGACTTGCCCTGGGTCACTCAGCTTGGAAGGGTCTGAGGTTGGATTTGAACCCATGACCTCCCAGTTCCAGGCCTGCTGCTCTATCTACTAATCTATCTACTAAACCATCTACCTGCTTCCCACTTTAATTTCTAATAAAGACTTGCCAAAAACCACAGGATCATGAATTTAGAACTGAACAGAACCTTAATGGGGACTATCAAGTTTTAAGACTAGACCTAGTAAAATAAAAATTACTCCTTCCTGGTGGAGGAGGGAATAATAATCTTTATATGTTACCCTCCTCATGCATATATCTCTGTATCTTGGTCAAGACCCCAACATTAGAGAGCTGTCCACTGTCTGCCACTTCTCATTTCAGTGTAAGGCACATCAAATACTACTTCATCTGCTTCTCAATTCCTGGAAATGTTCAGCTTTCTAGCTTTAGTGTCTGGACACGGAACCTAACTCATACACCACAACTGACTGTATAGCTTCCCAGGACTGGAGCCTGGAGAACCTGGGGCTACACTTCAGGTGTGTGACAGTAGAGGAGAGAGCCCTGGCTGCTAACTGCTTTGTGGCTTCATGCATGAGTTAAAATTGTACCTTATTCTGGATCCCTTGACCACATACCTCTCTTCTTGTCAGTGTAATATGGTTGGAAGGAGCCAGTATAAAAGCACAATAGCAGGAAATAAGATTGTGAAGGGGAACATGGAAGTCATGTGTGAATCATTCCAAAGATCAAAGGAACATAATTTACAAATTTTTGTTACAAAACTCACATTCTGGTAATATGGGATGAAACAGAAGCAACCATCTAGGTACCACTATCAGATCCTTTGGGTTCTATTATATGTAAATTCCAGACAAAATCCAGGCCTCCACAGCTCCAGACCAGCAGAACGCCAAAAAGCTGCCAATAACTTTAAGATTATTTGGATATGTTTATCCCAAAGTGGGCACAGGCACCTTGTTCTGTTGTTCTGTTTCCCCCCCACAAAAAATGCAATAGAAATGAGACCTCAAATTCTCCCTACCTCAAACATTCTTCCATCTCCACCAGTTCTGCATTGCCAAATGCTTCCAACCCTAATCCATGGTTCCATGAATGATATTCTCTGCCTCCCCATCCTCTTCCTCACATTGCTTTCTTTCACCCTTCCATTCTCTCATCCCCAGGCTACCTGGTCTTCCCAAGTACCTCTTTTGCTGCTTGTCTATTTATGGGTTTTTTATCCCCCCCCCATTTAATTAAAGTTTGACTATTATCCTGCTGCCAATCAGGATCTTTCCTAGTAAGTACCTAAAGAACCAGGTGTTCCTGTCCCCATTTCATAATTTCATAAATGAATGATCAATCCATACTAAATGATGGCTTCTTTCTCCATATGGGATAAAACCTAGGGAATGTAGTAACTACTGAGCATCAGGCAAACATCTCTAGGAGGTGTAGAATGCCCAGTTGAGGATTTGCAACAATGGACTGAGAGACCTAGGGAACTGAATAATAGTTTCACTTGTATGTGTTATATTTAAATTAATAACTCCAGGTTCTTATTTTCCATAGTTTATTAATAATCACTTGAAATCAAGAAAGCAAATATACAGAGATTTAAGCCGAATCTAACTTAACCCTGACCACATGCCTCCCCCAGCCATGGCGCTCCACTATCACCTCCAAAGGAATCGGGAGCAGGCGTGTTCTCACCCCACACCTTTATCCTTTCTCTTGACCCAGTTATGGGTCATGTTCCTAAGGCTCTTCACCTGTGACCTCTACATCCAGGCCATTAGGAAGGTGGGGACGAGCTAGGGGGAGGGACATGGATTCTATCTACACATATGGAGGACTCCACTATGCTTAGAGAAAGAAGTAACCTGGGATGGAGGAATCACTCTTAAAAAAGAGGACAGAAAAGGCTATCCACAGAATCAGACTGTTTGAGAAGGAGGTGCTAAACACAAAGGGTCCATTTGTGCAGCCTTTAAATAGAGTGCTCTGGCTACTCAGAGCTGGGCATGTTGACATTTGTGAAAGTAGAGAGATAATGTGATCAGGATACCAGTGGGAACTTAGAGAGAAGACTCAAAATAACGCCTTTTTTTTTTCAGATTAGATTTTATTTTTTAAAATCACCAAGCATTTATTTGTTTCTACCTCCAGCTCTCTCATAACTGGGCAAAACCAGTACCCATATTAATCGTATTGTGTCCAGAGAAATAGGTGTCTCATTCTACTTACTAGTCCATCACCAGAAAATGAGTGGAATTCTTCATCCTCAGTCCTCTGGAATAACGATGTATGTAATATGTATGTATTATGTATGTAATAATGAGTATGGCATTGATCAGAGTTCTTAAGTCTTTCAAAATTGTTCATTTATACAATATTTTTGTCATAATAGAAATTGTTCTGGTTTGGCTCTCTTCATTCTGCATTAGTCTATATACAAGACTTCCCAGGTTTCTCTGAAAAAATCTCTTTTATCCTTTCTTATAGCAGAATAGTATCCCCATTGCATTTACATGCCCTAATTTGTTCAGCTATTCCCTAATTGATGGGCATTCTCCTAGTTTCCATTTCTTTGTCACCACAAGCAGAGCTGTTAAAAATATTCTCATGTAGAAAGATATAAGCCATTTTTCTTCTTTATTTGATCTTGGGCAGGGGCTAGTAGTGATATCACTGTCACACAGTTTAGTAATTTGTAGGACATAGTTCCAAATTACTTTCCAGAAAGGCTCAACCAATTCACAACTCCATTATGTGTCTGTTTGCTTACACTTCAATAACTTACAACTTAGGAACCTAAGATTAAGCTTACTCTGCTTTCAGAAAAAAATAACATGGGCATTCCCCCCTACAAGTTCCTTTAGCAAGTTTGTACATGTATTATTAGTTTTGAAAGCTATAGGAGAAGGCAGGAGGGCTGGTCAGTGCTGTTCCTTGTGGTTGGGCAGCCTTGGCAATGGCAGTAATTAAGACCTTGGTTATTAAGTCTGGTTACCTAGGAGTTTTGCTGACCCCTACTTTGGAAAGTGGGCTCTTTCTTGCCTTTAATCACAACCATAACCTCTATCTTCACCTGTGTTCTTGACCCTGAGGTTTCCTAAAGTTCATCTAGAAAAGTCCAATTCTTCCTGAAGGTTCCAAATGACTTAGGGAGATGAATACTAGAAAGCTTGCCCTCTGAACTCCAATTCTCATATTTTCAAGGAGTTTTCTCTTGTGTTCCCTTCACATTTACACTCTGCCCACCTGAAAGAAGGGAATAAATCTTATATCTAAAGCATAGTAGCTTCAGTTCCAGACACTGAAGCTTTAGGTCACTGTAGCATTTAGATAAAAAGGGAGAATAATAATAGCCATTGTGTCTGCCAGGGAGAGAGGGGAAGCAGAGAAGAGAGTAAACAGTCATAGCTCAAAGCAGAAAGCAAATAAGTCTCAGAAGAAGCTCTCTAAATGTTTCCCAGTGGCACAGGTAGATTTGTAAACAAAGTCCCTGTTCAGGCAATCAAGTACAAAAGTCTATAATTCCATGAGCCCCTTAAAATCTATACCTAATCCATCTCACAAGGCTACGAAGTGAACTGGAATGGCACTGGAAGTGAGAAGAAAGACCAGTAAGACAAAAGTCATTAGCAGCTTTTACTTTTCAAAAACAAATTGTACCAACATAATGCCCTTTGAACTAAGTCAGTTTGGCCTAGGAAGCATTTCACTACACTGTATCTTACTGGTAATGTCCTTGTGGAAAGTTGGCCTCTGCGTCAGGAAGATCTCATTTGTGCTTGCTTTGTGATCAAGGCAAAATACATCCTCTCTCAGGGCTCTCCAAGGTGATATGTATAGGTAGAGGGATTTCCTTACCAGAAAGTCCCTACATTAATGAAGTTACAGATCCAACCAAAAATAGAATGCATTTTGCTAAGGACGAAAAGGAGCCGAAAGAGTGCTTAAAATTTTAATCGATTCTTGTGGAAATGTAAACGTTAATCTTATCGATATAGTATCTCCAGATTTCAGTGCTCAAGTTATAATGAACATTTTTATATAATACATTTTGTTTTAAATTAAATCAATCTACCCAATCCATGGAGCTACCCTCAAAACATTTTGCCATGAGTATTAGGGAAAATGGGATCAGTTAGACATGCAATAATGATGCCAAGTCTTTATACTCAGAAAATATTCTTTTATTCTCTAAACTTGGTGCTGTATTTTAGGATATGTCAGTCAGCAACCATTAGAAATTAGGGTACAGGTACAATATTAAGGTCAACATTCCAAGAGCTTAGAAGAAACCACATGCAGGGCAGCCAGGTCAACATCCCAAGTAAAATTCAATGGGACTTTTACATTTCTATCAACTAACAGCCATCTTTGGTGATCATCGTGCTCAATACAGTTTGCAAGTATAGCATTCTGGGAGTCTGAAGAATATACTCCCAGCACTGAGAATTCAGACCTGGCAATATCATACCCATGATACTCTGATAGGTTCAAGGATATACCTGCAAGCCCTAAAAACTTAGTCTGGCACACAATCTGACAGTCACCCACCCATCAGAGACTTAACTGATTTGTTTTTAAGAAAGCAATGACAACATAATTCTTCTCTGCTCCCAAAAGAATATCCTAGTACATTGGTACATTTTAGATTCAGTCATTTGCAGAATTCAGATTTAGAACAATGGAATAAAGATGGAGAAAAAGGGAGAAAACAATCCTAGGGAGCTCCAATACTTTTTTAGGAAAAAAACAGGCATTGACTATAATTATTAAGCAGAATCTACACATGGGAAAGAACTAGTTAGTGATGGTTTTGTTCATGTGGACTCTCAGATCTGAAAGTGTGAGAGTTGCCCTGTTAACCAGATACAAAACATGACCCCAAACATATTTGTGGAGTTTTATCATGCCCAGATTTATAATTTGAACATATAATTTGAGTAGATTGAGAATTCTATTTGCAGTGCAGATATTATTAATCACATCAACATATACAATTTGTCTCATGCACATTATTCATAAAACTGTAGAATCTTGCAAAGGAACCCTTTTATTTCCATGGATTTACAAGTTTTCTTCACGCCTGGAATGCAAATCCCTCCTCCTCCTCCTCCTCCTCCTCTCTGCTTTGAAGAATCCCTCATTTCTTTCTTAAACTCAAGTATTATCTCCTACACAAGATCAGTCCTGATCCCCTCAATTGCTTATTTCCTCCCCTGACAAAAAAAATACTCATTTTTATTTTATATTTGATTTTTTTGTATAATGTCTTCCTATTTCCTCCCTTCCCCATTTAAATACAAGTTTTTTTGAGGGGGAAAAAAAGCTTTTTGTCATTGTATTTCCAATGCTTAGAAATAGTATCTGGCACATAGCAGGTGTATAATAAACTGCTTGTGGGAGCAGCTAGGTAGCTCAGTGGATAGAGAGCCGGTCTTGGAAATAGAAAATACTGGGTTCAAATCTGATCTCAGATCTTTCTTAGCTGTGTGATCCTCGCCAAGTCGCTTAACCCCAGTTGCCTAGCCCGTACCACTCTTCTGCCTTGGAACCAATATTCAGTACTGATTCTAAGACAGAAGGTAAGGACTTAAGTTTTTTTAAATGCTTATTGAATGAATTTCCTTAAAAGTCATCCACTCTAACCCCTACACAATACATTGTGACATCTGTCTTCTTGCCTTCAACTTCAGTCATAGCAAACCTTCCACAAAGGCAGGGTCACAACATTGAGACACTACCACCCCACTCAGCGTCCATGGAAGCTAATGAAGAACGAGGGCGCCGAAAAGCTGGTGCTCAAACAGGCACAGAAGAAGAGCCAACCCTCGAGGCTTCTTCCCCAGTTTAAAGAAAACACAAGGGAATTAGCTGTGCCTTCATAAGCAGAGAGCATGCATGATTTATCCAGGACCATGAAGCTTCCAGGAAGAGGATATCTTAGCAGCGGAGATCAACATCTAAGACTCTAACAAACTAGAGATCGATAGAGTGAATGCTCACTGAATGCTCAAGAGCTCTGTTCTTGGCCCTGGCTGCCCCACCTCCCCAAATGTCCTATAACTTTCTTGTAACAGGTCCACTTTTCAAGAGGAAAATATTTTAATTACAAAATCCTTAGATGATGTAATTCAACCCCCTTATTTTCAGGCCTCAGGAGAATAAGTGATGTCCCTGAGGTTGCAATGTTCTTTCCATTACACCAAGCTCGTCACCCACCCAAAGATAAAAAGAAATTGAGAAAAAATTTCAATCAAGTTTAGCACATATTGTATTTTAGCAAAGTAATTAGAACTAGCAAAGCGTGGTTGCTGCTGTCAGACTGGTAACAGAACTTTTCTACCCTAGTTCCTTAGTAAATGAGAAGTGAATCCCTGATTCCTGTAAGGCAAAAGGATAGGTAAGCTATAGTACCTGGAATTTATCTGTGCTGTCACAGCCCAGTAGAAATGAATCCCTTTGTAGGCACCCAGAGAGTAACTTTGTGACCCCTAACTATAATTTTATTGCTCTGAGACCATAAAGCTTTTTCAGAAAATTGTAGTCAGATACCTGTTTACGTGCCAACCAGAACTGCTAGATCCATCTCCTTCAGGCTCTCCCTAAAACAAGTAGATTCTGTTGTGAGCCTAGAGATCCCTGACATGGATTAGATTCGTGCCCTTGGGGCTTTACCCCCTGTAGCCATATCCCCATGTTGAGAAGACTCCAGAAGCAATGATACCTGACTCCTGAAAGGAGCAAAGCTTCAAGAAAGTGGAGGGGTTGGGAGTGAGGGAGCTAGTCATGGTAAAATGAAACACTAGTAAAGGTAACTCTTGTCCCACTTTACTTGCTCAACTTTCAATCTGTAGGTGGTTTATAGAAGGAAATGCTCTCAACTAGAGGAGGAAAAAATGTCTTTGTTGGTTTTCCTGCTGGATCGGAAAAGGGAAAGGAGATTAAAGATATCTCAAAGCGGGTGGGGGAGTATGGAAATGATATGTCCAGCCAAGACATTACAGTATTTCTCATAATTAAAAATTCCAAGGAAAACATTATCCTAGTCCCTGGCTGAGTTCCTGGTTTTCTCTGGATCCAGTGCTCTGGTGCTCTGTGCCTCAGCACACCTCTGCCCCAGGAACAAAGTGGTGAGTACACTGGAGAAATGCCATCTAATCTTTGGATGAAAAGCATTAGAAGTGCAAAGTGTTAGAAATACAAAGTGCTTTTATTAACAGCCTCTTTTAGTGTCTTCAGCCCTGATTCCTGTGGGCCAATGGATGTGATGATGAAAAAAAAAAAGTTCATCCCAATGACTGTTGCAGCTCCCTCAGAGCAAAAGCAATCTTGGAAAGCAGAAGTCTGGGATTCTTTTATTTAAACAGCCCCTGAGCTTTGATATTGTAGTTTCCCCAAAGTGAAAGGATGTACCCACCCGTTGTGATCAGATTGTGGGTATTGGCCTTGGAGAGCTCTTGGTATGGATGGAAAGCACCACCTGTGCCATCCAAGCCCTCCTGCCATTACAGCTTTCATTGGCTATCACCAAGAAGAGGAACAAAGTCGAGGTAGCCTGAATTCTCAGTCCTTCTACTAGGTCACTTTGTGTCAAACATACTTCTCTGGAGTACAGAGCCAAAACCACCCAATGAAGTGAACCTGAAGAGAGTCTTTGTGCCCTAATTCCAAAAACACATTCACCTTCCCTGTTTTCCCCCTCCTGCCTTGCCACAAAGTATTCATAATCCCGTTTAAAGAGGGATTTTATTCATCCATTCACACTCAAGTTAACTTTCGTCTAACATAATCATTCACCTTTCACATTCACAAGATCCTGTCTCTGATATTGCAAGAGAATAAGATGCTCCCCTTTCACACTCTGTGGTGACACAGTACCTCTCATAGGGCTTGCCAAGACAGCTTAGACCATCTCTGGGCTAAGATGCCATGGAGAATCAAGGATGTATGTCTTAATAGAAGGAAGAAGCACTAAATTGTCCTTTTGTTCCTTGAGAAAAGTGGAGCTAGAAGCAGAGACCTGATCCTCCTGAGTGTTGCATTAGATTTTCAAAATTCTGTGAATATTTTTAAAAGTCAGCTTATTCCAAAAGATAGGTATGTTCATAACTTAATAGTTTTTAATCAAAATAGAAATAAATATGTTCAAATATATTTTACAACATGCAGTCCATTCTCAATAATAAATAAATCTTGGGATTAAAAAGTTTTAAGAAGCTTTTCCTTCCAATCCCACACACACATAAGTGCCCGCACACACACACACATACACACACACATACATACAACATACACATAGAGCAGCTCTCCAAGAGAGGTAGGCTCTGAAGTACAAAAATGTACCTTAAGAATTTCAGGAAAAGATATCTGCTTTTCTTTAGCCCTTTGACACGACTTATTGCTCATATACCTGAGAAGGAAAGAGAAGAGCCAACAGGTACTCATCGTCAAAGGCCCAGGGATCACTGGGCAGCCCAGCTCTCTGCAGGACAGGTGTGAGAAAGGATGCTCTAGGAAGGACAGACAGTTCCCCCTCTTCTCCAGGTTTTTGAATTAGTCTGGAAGTCCTCGTGCTCCACGCCCCGGAATGCAGTTCCTACATTGAGGTGGATATATTTGCAGTCTGTACAATTCCAATTATCACATATACCACCACTTGGAAAAGGCTCAGTAAGGCTATGGCTATACAGGAAAAACTTATCTTCCAGTGAATAAGTTCCAATGGATAAGTAATATATTCTCTCTCCAACCTTATCCCCATCCCTACCCACACTACCCCAAGGCAAAATATGGATTGATAAGGAAGTGAATTTGGTGAGTCCATTCTTCTGGTACCTTATTTTATTTCACTTAAAGGAAGGAGATGATTTCCCTCTGGTTTAGAAATTATCTCCTAGGGACCCTCAAAAGACCAGATCAGTTCTAGAGCCAACTCTGGAATCAGATTTGCTCTAGGGAAGAGCTGGTGCCATATTTTGGTTTGGGAACCTAGGTCCACTTGGTTTTATTCTAGAGAAAATAAGAACTCCTAGGGTGACAGAAAAGTGAACCTGGCCTCTAGGTGTCATTCTTCATACAAAAGAAGATATCTTCTCAAGTCTAGTCTTGTTGAGACCCATCCTCACATAGCTAACTCCAAACTCGCCACTGGAAGACTATAGATGGGAATGAGTTTATAGATGGGAATGAAAAGGAGCATGGGATAGGTGGAGAGAGAATGCCAGTCTTGGAGTAGTCAGGAAGACCTACGTTTGAGTCCTGCCTCTGACACATACTAGGGCAAGTTACTCAACTTTTTAATGCCTCCAGGTAACCCTCTAAGAATTCTGATGTGCATCAGTGGAGGAAGCGTCCCTTCTAGGAACTCCCTATATTAATGAATTCACAGATCCAGATTGGAGAAGTGGAAGACGAGGAAAGCAGTGGAGACTAGAACGGGCTCACACAAAATGGCTAGGTTAGAATTGTTAGGTCCTGTTAATGAAGCATCTGCTACAAACTCAGATGCACCTATTATAAAACCAAAAACATGAGCTGATTATCATGGTAGACTCCAAAGAGTCACCATCTCCGGCAGTGTCTGAACCCAGGCCACCAGTCCTTATGGTCTTGGCCCTCAGCTTGGGCAGGATTTCTGGCTCTGGACACTTCCAGGCGCCGGAGTACAGCAGGATCCCCAACATGGCTCAGACCCGGCTATCTGGAGATGAGGGAGCCACTCTGGGACTGGTTGGAAGAAGTTGTGGTGGCACTGAGCTGTGAGAAACCACTGGTACAGGACTCCAGACTGGACATGGATCCCCTGGGAAGGAAGAGCCCAGAGCTACTCATTACATCTTCATGGTCACGTGGCCCCAGCGCCCAAGATATCTCCTGTCTCTGTGCCTTTGAACAAATGACTCCCCCATGGCTGGGATGCATTCCCTTTTTACTTCCACATGGAAGACTCCCTAGCCTCTTTCAGGAAGTGTCACTTCCTACAGGAGCCTTTCCTGATCCCATCATGTGCCAGTGACCTGCCCCAGTAATTAGCTGGTATATATTTTTATTTTTCTGTGTCCATACTGTTCCTCACCATGTCAACTCTTTCAAGGCAGAGACTCTTTAATTTTTGTCCTTGTGTCCCCAGCATCTCACATATTGCTTGGGACCTAGTAGTAGGCGAGCAAGTAAACACTTGCTGACTGAATATGCCAGGAGAGGGAAAAAACCTTGTTAAAACTGAGGGGGCATCAAATCTGGCCTCAGATTTGGCTTCCTAACTGTGTGACCCTGGGCAAATCACTTACTGATTGCCTAGCCCTCACTCTTCTGTCTTAGAATTGATACTAAGAGAGAAGGTCAGATTTTTGAAAAAAAAATTTTTTTTATTGGAAGAGATTATTAAGGACTAAAATGCTGATTGTGTGAGGGGAAGTTTGGGGGTTTTTTGGCTGTTTTTTTTTAAAGGTAATTTCTACTAAGTTAGAAGGCAAAAAGTAGTAAATATGAAGAATGAGAGATGTTTTTGGACATGGCCAATGTGGAAAATTTTGTCTGTGTGTTTGCATTATACATTTGTTACAGGGGTTTTGATTTTCTTTTTCCTTTCTCATTTGGGGGTAGAGGTGAGAAGGAGAGAAAATAAATGCTTGCTAATTTAACAAAAATTAAAAACAAACCAAAAAGAAGATGGTGATGTGCAGTACTAAAATATTACCTGTATCTATAGGAGGGAAAAGGATAAAGAAGACTTGAAGGGGGCAGGTAGGTAGCACAAGCAGAGGCCTGGAGTCAGAGGACCTGGGTTCAGATCTGGTCTCAGATATTTAATAAGTGTGTCATCCTGGGCATGTCACTTAACACTATTTGCCTAGCCCTTGATCTAATGTTTTGAGTTGATTACAACAACTGAAGGTGCAGGAGGAGGAAGAGGAGAAAACTTGAGCCTAGAATCTATCAAAAAGGGGGCAAGGAAGTCCCTCTCTCTCGCCTGAGCTCCAGTCTCACATTTCCTGGCTGACATCTCCTCCTCACATCTTACCTGACTGATATCTCCACTGATATGTCCTACTTCCTACTTCCACCTCAGTGAAAAGAACAGGTAATATGAACTTGGAGGACCCAGGTTCAAATCTTGTTTCTTCTGCTTATCGTAGTGACCATGGACAAGTCACTTATTTCTCTGGGACTCAATCTCCTCATCAGTAAAATGAAGGGAATGGACCCCAAGCATAATGTGCCAGGGCACATGGCAAATGCTTAATAAATGTTTGTTGATTTAACTCAACTTTTCTCTTGAGATCCTTTCCAGTTCTGAATCGATGATCTTCTATCCTTAGCTAAACTTGCCATCTTACTTCTGGACCTGCTTCTCCTCCCAATTTACCTACTTTATTGATGCCATTACCATTCCTCCAGCAGAAAGTAAACTATGAGGACAGGGACAGTTTGGTTTTGTGTCTCTATCCTCCACCCACAGCACTTCACCTGGCAATATTGGGTGTTTAATAAATCTTTAAACAAAGTTTTTTTTAACCCTTACCCTCTATCTTAGAATTGGTACTAAATATTGGTTCCAAGTCAGAAGAGCCACAAGGGGAAGGCAATTGTGGTTAAGGGATTGCCCAGTCACACATCGAGGAAGTACTTGAGGCCATATTTGAACACAGGAACTCCCCGCCTCGAGGTCTGGCTCTCTATCCACTAAGCCTCTTAGCTGCCCCACTAAATGCTTCATGAATTGCATTCTGCTTCATAACTAGAGCATCATACTTGACTTCTCTCCATCGCCACTCAAATCAAATCTGGCACCAAATGCAATCAGATCCATTTCCACCATATCTCTCATATCCCGTCCCCTCTCTCTGCTCAGCCAACCTAGGCTAGTGCCTTGCCACCTTTTGCCTGGGTTATTGCAGTAGCAGCTCACTTGGTTTCCTGTCTTTGGTTTGTTCCCACAACAGTTCACCCTTCACATAGCTACAAAAATAACCTTCCTGGGACAGCTAGGAGGCCTGAAGTCAGGAGGACTGGGGTTCAAATCTGGCCTCAGACTTCCTAGCTGTGTGTCCCCAAGCAAGTTACTTAACCCTACTAGCCTAGCCTCTTGCCCTTCTGTCTTGGAGTTGTCACTTGCATCAAAAGTAAGGATTTAAGATATTAACAATAATAATTTTAAAAGAAATAACCTTCCTAATGAACATTTCATTTTGCCACTCCTGCATTCAGCCACTTTCAGTTGGCTCCCCCAATGCCTAGAGGTAAAACTACAAACTAATTCAGCCAACCATGCAAGGTCCTTCACAGTCTGATTCTGACCTACCTCCCTCTCCAGCCTTATTTTCCACATTACTTCCCCTTCATGCTCTCTACACTCCAGACAGAACGGGGCCTAACCAATCCTTAGTTGTTCTGCTATCTCCTGCCTTTGCACATGCATGAAAGTCCCAGTCTCTATGCCTGGGATGCACTCCCTCCCCACCTCTGCCCACAGAGATCCTTCTCTTCCTTCCACCTCAGCCAATTGAAGTCTTCCTGGCTTCCCTCCAATTCAAAGTGTTTTCTCTAAATGAAAGTTTTCTAGAATTCTGTCTGGATCTCTTTTGTCCCCATCACATCCTACCTTATAAAAAATCATGCTTCTCTGTTTACATGTCCTGTCCTTCCCTATTAAATTATCATGCTACTTGTGGGCAGGGACGATGTTGCTTTCTCCTCTTTGTGTCCCCAAAGCACAGGCAATGAGGAAATATTTTGAAGAAATGATTGCTGAATTTTGTGCAAATGGCCTTGTCCCGTTGAGTGGCCCAGTTCTATCTTTTTTTAAAAATGACTTCAGACAGACATGTCCTTCCAAACCTAAAAAGATTCACTGTGTCCACAAGCCTCTCTTCAATTCCCCCATACACCCTTCTGACCCTAGAGCCATCATCTCTGGTCATAAATCCCAGACGATGGCCATTAATTTACCTGCCCATCATTGCTAGGCATGGTATCTAACCTCTACATCAAGACCTTTAGAAAAAAATTCCTGACCTAAAGTAGGGGCTCATTAGTTTACATAAGGCAGTACCTTATGAGACCCCTTTGGGCAGAGTGGATAGAGGGATAGACTTGGAGGCAAGAAGACCTCAGTTTGAGTCCTGGTTCAAACACTTTCTACTTATTTGATACTTACTAAATATCTCTGAACCTCAATTTCCCCTGTCTAAAATGGGAATGATAATCATGGCACTATCACATAGGATTAGTACGAGGGCTTTCTATGGTGATTATCCTAATCAACTTCGTCTTCCACAGCTAAATGCTTTCCCTTCCCTGACAACCCAATCCCAGGGTTCCTACCTGAAGTCTACAGATGCAAGGACCTCGTAGTAGTACAGGAGTTTACACTTGTGCCCTGGGCTCTGCACAGACATCAGAGCATCATCCATTCGAGGGAGGCTGCTGGCCGCACAGGCTAACGGAGTGGCCATCTTCCACTGAAGCAGGTAGAAACCTGGCCAACGAGTCACATGGGAGCCCTGAAATAGAGAGAGCTGTCACAATGAACTCTGCCTTATACCCCAACTAGGTTCCCCTCCAATCAACCCTCCACTTAGCTGTCAACTGAATATTCCCAAAGTACAGGTCTGATGATGCCATTCCCCTGATCGTGAACTTAAGGGAGCTCCACCCTGCCACTAAGGTAAAGGATAAGAGGAAAGAGCATTGACTCTGGAGTCAAAAGACGAAGGTTCAACTCTTGCCTCTGATACTTACTACCTGTGCGACCTTAGGCAAGCCATTTATGGCCCCTCAGTTTCCTCATCTGTAAAATGGAGGGGTGGATATATAGATGGTCTCTGGGATCTTCTAGATCTATGATCCTAAACTGTAAGCTCTGTTTGGCATTTAGAGCTCCTCAGAGTCAAATTACAACTCATCATTCCAGACTGGTTGCCCATCACTTTCCCTCACATGACTATAGTCAAACTAGCTATTTTTACTTGCAATTCCCCATATAGGATACTCCATCACAAGTTTCCAGGTGTTGGCACAGTCTGTCTCACATGGGTAGACTCACCTCTGCCTCTTGGAACACGTAACTTTATTCCAGGATCAGCCTAAGTGCCATATCCTTCAAGAGGTCATCTTGGTTCTCCCAGTTTTTCGTGCCTCTCCATCACCAAAATAACTTTAATTATAAATTAACTTTTTACTTATAACCTTACTTATTTTGTATCAATCTTATGTTTTATCTGTGAATTTTTTTTTGTTTCCTACCAGTAGAATATTGAGGAAAGAGTCTAAATGCCTCACATTTTTTTTTAAATTTTTCTATCATCTCCCAAAACACAATGCTTGGCACATAGAAAGTACTTATTAAATGCTTACGAATGGACTGATTAATGCACCAAGGAGTAGTTGGGGGTCTCCAAAAGCCAGAACAAGCAGCTTCAAAAGGTATGAATGATGTAATGAAAAGATCACTTGGACTTGGAGCCCTGACACTTCCTAGCTGTTTGACCATAAGGGAAGTCTCTCACATCTGACTCTCAGTTTTCCCATCTTTAAAATGATGATAATACAAGCACTACCTCCCTCACAGGACTGTTATTAGGAAAAATGCTTTTTAAGTCAAAAGGCACTATATAACCATAAGCTAAAATGTGAAAGGTCCTTGGTTTAACTTATGTGCTCTGGATTCCAAAGACCACTTTAAAAAATTAGTCTGGGGTTTAAAAGAAATAAGGCTTTGGGTATATAAGGGCTTTCAACATTTGGCAAATTATGCTCCAACTTGGCCCTGAAGCATCAGCCTGAGTACACTACAAACCAAAGTGATAAAGTTATTTCTGGGGCTGAAGAATATCAAAGAATTATCAACCATACTACCAGAGAGGATCCAAAGGCATTCTGAACACAGTATCTCCAGCCAAGTCAGCATGGGTTTTTTCCTCCTGCTATATCCTTTCAGCCTACCTCCAGTGCCATTTTTCACAATCTCTATTCTCATCCATGTATTAGCATTTGGCATAACTTACTGCCTACTCCTTAAAAATCTGTCCTTTCTTGGTTTCTGTGATTCTGCCTTTTCTTGCCCTTCTAATAGCGCTTGTGTTCATCTGTCCTGGAACTTCCTCCTACCCAGAGTTCTATCCTTGAAGCCTTTTTCTTTTCTGTCTGTACCTATACCCAAGGAGAACACATCTTCTTACTTATTTTTACACTAATGAAGACACATCTTCCTGTTCTGTACTCTCATCTGCTTACCACCTTCTTGTTGATTGGTTGTAGTCCTATTTCTTCAAGGAGGACTAAAATGATACCACTACATTGGGGTCAATGTACAATGTGTCTGGCCGTGGCAGAGAAGACCAATAAGATCTCAGAAGGCTCTACCACATGTCAGATATGTAAGCCCATATAAACATTTATGATGGAAATCTCTCAATTTGTGGATCTCATCTTTCTTTTGAGCTACTGCGGTTCTGCGTTGCTCATAAAGCTTTGATGTTGGTGCACCATGCTGGACAGTCCTGTGCCAGTGTCTCCTAGGGTTGCCTTCCATGGCATTTCCATTTAGATGTTCCATCCTCACTTCAGACCCCACAAGTCCTAAAGACAACTTTCCTTGTTCCCTCCAGTTCCCAGAAACCAAATGGCTGCTCTTCCCATCTAATCCATTTCCATCATCATAGGCTGAAAAACTAGAAGTTGTATTTGATACATTAAAGGAGTAACACCTTGATCCAATCACCTCCTTATGTCATTTCATCTTCTGGAATGTCTTTTGGAGTCATCCTTTTCTCATCATTCCCACTACCCTCACCCTCATCACCTCACACCTGTAGACCATGCTCATTCCTGACTCCATGCTTGGGCTCCTATTCCTTTGATCAAGAATGTTCTCTCCTTTTATCTCATTCTATCCAAGTTATACATGTGTTAAGTCCCATCTTGAGTTTTCCTACAATCATGAAGCTTTCCCCAATTTTACTCTAGCTCTCAATTCTCTAAGCTCCTATGGTCATTACCACACAATTTCTCATTTAATTGCTCCCTCAATAAGACTAACAAAATAATAATTATCCTTAATCAGGGTAACAAATGTAAAGCTGGAAGAGACTTGGAAGACACTTGAACCTAACCTAGTCATTTTATAGATGAGAAAATGGGGGCCTACAGAGGTGAAGGGGCAGTTATATGGCAAAATGGATAGAATGCTGGAGACTCTTATTCATGGGTTCAAATCTAGGCTCAGATACTTATTAACTGTGTGAACTCAAGTAAGTCACTTAATCCTGTTTGCCTCAGTTGCTTCATCTGTAAAATGAGCTGCATGAGGAAATGACAAACCACTCCAGTATCTATGCCAAGAAAACCTCAAATGGGGTTATGAAGAGCCAGAAATGACTAAACAACAAAAGAGGTGAAGACCCTCATCCAAGGTCACACAGCTATTAAATGCCAGAGCTAGGAATTTGAACCCAAGTCTTTTAATTTCAAATCCAGTGCTCCTTAGTTGCCTTTTGTGAAATGGTTTTTCCTTCACGACCAGACTGTGAACATGTCATATCCTCCTAGTAAAACAGAAGTTCCTTGAGGACAGAGCCTATCTCATTTTTTGTTTGTATCATCTCTAGTGCCCGGCACAGTGTCTGGCACATAACAAATGCTCCATTAACTTCTGCTGATGAACTGTTTGATTCCAGGTGTATGTAGATGATTGCTGAAAGCCTCCATTAGTTCCAGTCAAGTTTAATTCTTCTTTTATACACTATATATAGTGCCTAGAAACATAAGCACTCTACCTTATTATTGTTTAACCAAATGAAATGGGGCACTGGGAGACAAAGGCATATATGATGCTGTTTAAAACAGAGCCAGAGAGGAAGAACCAAGGTGAAATTCAGGGAGCAAGACGTGAAGGCCACTATTTTTTCCTCTTAAGGCTGGGAGGAGGAGATCTTAACAAAGCAAAAAGTAGAACTAAACACCTTTCATCTACTTGAAATCAAAATTAAAAGAAGTATAACTCCAGCTGCTGCTCCCTAACTCCCAAGGGCAGGTCAACATCCAGACCTAAACCACTTAATTTCCTGAACAAGGGCGCCATTGCTTGGAAAGTATTTCAGAACCTGGCAGTAAATGAATCCCAGTGAGTCAATTTCTAGAGTTCCCAAGAGCCATAACAGCTCCTGAGTTGTTAGAGTAGAAAATTGTCTCACCTGAATGCTTTCACCTTCCCGGCAGAGCAGGGGAGACTCCACACGGCTGTAATCCACTCCCAGCACCCAGTTTTGGTCAATGAGCTGCACACTGCTCCCAGCCTTGGGCTCCCTGGGACTTGGTACAGGTGCTTGCTTGGAGTGAAAGAGGTTGAATACCACATCTCCCCTCAGGATGTCAAAGTCCCAGGTGATCACGGACTCAACCTCCAGAATCTCCACTGCTATCTAGACATAAAATAGATAAGGTATAAGCTAGACAAGAAGAGATTCATCCCCCTCTCCTCCCCTGCCCTCCCGGGCTCATACCTAGAAAAAGAAAGGAGTGGTTTGGTATATATAATGGCCCAACCCTTCTGATGCCCCAAGGGAAGTAGGTATATGCAGTGGTGTGCTGGTAAATGACTAACAACTTGCTCAGAAAATCACAAACAGGACATATTTTAAATTTAATCTGCATTATTAACATTTTCTCCATCATTTTCTAAAGTGTAGACAATCAACAAAACAAGAAATTGAGCCCTGATTTGTAGTTTGTAGATTTCCAAGGTGTGAATGTTCACATCAAAAACTTAACAATTGAAGGGCAGCGAGGTGGCTCAGTGGATTGGGGTAGAGATAGGAGGTCCTGGGTTCAAATCTGGACTCAGACATTTCCTAGCTGTGTGACCCTGGGCAAGCCCTTTAATCCCAATTGCCTAGCCCTTTACTGCTCTTCTGCCTCAGTACTTAGGATCAGGTCTAACAGGGGAAGATAATGGCTTTAGAGGCCATGTAGTCAAGTTAAAAAAAAATTAACCATTGGCTAAAGGAGGTCCCAACACACTCCGGGGTATATCCCTGCTGTCTGCCTTTTTGACTGAGTCCACCAGACCAAATAAAAGAAGAGAATACCTCATGGGGGGCCCCTTGGAGCACACTTGCAGACTGGTAGACAGTTTCAGTCCATAGTTGGACTCTATCCGCATTCTCTTGATCTTCTTCAATCTGATAGAGGGCCTTTGGGATGATGCCCCCTTCAGGGACACTGCACTAAAACCAAAAGACCAGTTTCAGGAGCGTCAGAGCTCAGTGCCTCCATCTTATCCAGAAAGCTCTTCTCAGAGCACACCCTGTGCCCTGGACTCTCTGTCCTTCTCCCCTATGATTCTCCCACCCTTACCACTACTACACACCACCCAGAGTTCTTTGGAACTCTTCTAGATCACTTGCAAATTCCCTTAAAACCCGTTTCCATCCCCTTAGGAAGCTCATTGAAAGCAACCTTGAGGGTAGTTCAATTAATAGGTTGAGAGTGACCAAAGACATCTTGGGCCCCGTAACACCCCTTCTTCGAGGATCCAAATTCAGCCATCTTATTCTACCTGGGGAGACAGAAACACCCTGGAAGAGACAGGGCAGGTGTGCCATACCACTGAAAGAGAAATCTACCTCCAAAGGAGATAGACTTGTCGGGAAAGACCTAGATGGATCGGAGATCCTTATGCCACTTTATAACAGACTTCAGGGAATCCTGTCCCACTTCCTCACCCCTCCTAGTAGCCATTCCATAGAACTCCAGCCCTACGACTCTAGGATTTAATCCTGCGACCAGGAAACAATCCTCAGAAGGCTATATTCCCAAATGCTCCCCCTCGTAGGGACCACAGTCCAGCCAGAATAAAACTGTTCTCACCAAACATTCTCCTCCTAGGAAGTCTGGAATTACATCTTTATTCAGATAGTCAACAAGTCCTCCAGAGCCCTGGTAGTTGCTGCCACTGTAGATGAGGAATTTCTGCCTCGTGTTCTCATTGATAAAAGGGCTCACCTGAAAAGTAAAGCAGAAGAGAGTAGAGGCTTTCCACACTTCTAGGGTTTCGCATTGCTTCTAAAGAGGGATGGATTATAGATTTAGAAGTGGACGGGACCTTAGAGGCCATCCAGTCTAACACCCTCCTATAGCTGGGGACCAAAGAGGGTCACCCAGGTGATAAGTGGCAGACCTGGGATTTGAATTCAAGATCTCTGCCTCTAAATCCAGCACCCCTTCCCATTGTTTCACTTCCCTAAGGAATTATCCTTGCTAGATCTGGAGCTGATGGTATATCTACCTTAAGGGTGAATATAGTAGAGAATAAAAAGGGGAACGGGTCCTATGTACAGCCTCCTAACACTTGCCCCTCAACACACCACTGCTAAAAAATGTTGGGCTGAAATGTTGTTCTGTTTTCCAACCCTCTGATCTTTGTCAGTGTTGATGAGGCTGCAGCATCTCTACCCAAAGCATTTCCTCACTGCCTACTAAGCACTCATAATAGGGTAACAGTGTCCAAAAGTGCTTCTGACCCATCTCAGGGCTGCCTCTTCATTTGCTCTATCGAGGTGGCAAATGGCAGAGTAGATAGAGGGCCACATTTGGAGACAGGAAGATCTGAGTTTGAATCTCCTCTTCTTCAAGAAGCCCTTCCCAATCTCCCTTAATTCTAACGTCTTTTCCTCTGTTGGCTATCTATAATTTATGATGTTTATATCTTGTTTGTACATAGTTTTTTACATGTTATTCTCCCCCTATTGGACTGAGTTTCTAGGGAACAGAGACTGTCTTTTCTCTTTCTTTGCATCCCTAGCACTCAGCACAGTGCCTGCCACATAGTAGGCACTTAAATTCTAGTTGATTGACTGCCTAAGACACTCAATAACTGTGTGTCCCTGGGATTATTTGGGTTCTCTCAAGCTGATTTTCCTATGTATGTGTAAATGGAGAATTAAAACAGCACCTACATCAAAAAAGTTGCTATGAGACTCAAAAAAGATGGTAAATGGGGGCAGCTGGGTGGCTCAGTGGATTGATAGTCAGGCCCAGAGATGGGAGGTCCTGGGTTCAAATCTGACCTCAGACATTTCCTCACTGTGTGACCCTGGGCAAGTCACTTATCCCCATTGCCTAGCCCTTACTATTCTTCTGCCTTAGAACCAATATACAGTATTGATTCTAAGATGGAAGGTAAGGGTTTTTATGGAAAAAAAAGAGATGGTAAATGAACCTTTGCAAACCTTAAAGAGCTCTATAAATATTACTTATTAGGATTACCGTCATCATTACATTCATTTACCCCTTACAGTCAGACAAACTGGCAGAAAGTTCATGGGAAAAACTCCCCCAAGACAGCCCTTTCCCTTATAAAGATATAATCTGGAAAGACTTGTCTCGGACTATATGAGACCTATTTCCTGTTTTCCACTCACCAGTGTCCACAGCACAGGAAAAACACGTGGGGCCCGCACGATGAGCAGCCGTCCTAGTGTCTCTGGGTAATTGTCTTCAACCACTTCAATCATTCGCAATAAGGCTTTCACCCCAGGTCGCCAGAGGTGCCTCATATTCAGCCCTTCTAGATCCACAAGGCACGTCCAGGAACTGAACCAAGGATATCAAAGAATCACCCACTTCACTAGGGATTCCCTCCCCTCGGCCCCAAGCAGGCCATGCAGGGCTGGCTGGAGTCCCAAACAGCCAAACCCCAACAATACCCAGTGACTCCCCTGTGAACTCCCCTTTGATCTATCGAAGTTACCTACAGACAGAGGAATGAGTGAAAAGACTTGGTATTTGGATATGGAAAGGGGAGAAGGAGAAAGAAGGGGAAATGCAGAGAAAAATAGGCCATAGGATGCTTTCTAGAGATGTGATTGATTCTTCCTGTTAAGGGAAAATAGCAAGCTTCCCAAACACTTGCCTTATGGGGCGGCCAAGCTGATTTGTATTCTCTTCACATCTTTTCTGTCCCTCTTCATTAACTGAAAGAATCTGAAAGGCAGAAACAGTCTTGACAGGAACTAAGCCAACATGATCCACCCAGTCCCATGCCCTCTCCTGGTCTTCTCATGAGGGCGCCCTCCACAACTCATTCAGTTGACCTCAAGAACTTAGCCCAGCAGAAGTCCTAAGGAAATGGCAAAATCTTAAGAAATAATGAATGGAATAGGTTCAGAGAAACCTAAAAAGGTTGATATGAATTGATGCAATTTAATAAATTGTGGGCAGCAAAATTAGAAGTTTGTCCAAAAAACTGACAGCTTGAGCAATCTCCATGGCAAGGAAACAAGCCTTACTGAGAGAAGGAGGAAGATGATGGAGTGGCCATGGCAACGGAAAGGCCCCAAGAAGTTTTCAGAATGCTTTTTATCTTGTTTGGTTGTCAGGGAAGGGGTTGATTGTTTAGGTGGTCACAGCCTTGCCATGCCCAAGGAGCTGATGTCATTTTACCCATAGTTCCCCTTGGTCAGTGTCGCCTTACCCATGGTTCACTGTTTCCCCACTGTGAGAAGGGAGGGGCACAGAGTAAACCACAATGCAAATGGATTGCTAATGATATGCTAAACACCCTGATGTAACTTCAGGTTACTTTTGCCTGATTCTGCCCAGACTACGAAGGAGGGAAAAGCCCTAGTTTGCTGATTGACAGTTACAGTTACAAAACTCCTGCCTACATCATTATGGCAACCTATCAACATCCATTCACCAACCTGCCTTTGTGGCAATCCATATCAAAAGATTTAGGAATTCTGATCAGCTCAATGATCAGTCACAACCCTAGAGGACCAAGGAAGAAGCAGCATCTCCAGAGGGGGAGGTGATGGACAAAGGGAACAGAATGAAACATCCACTTTTAGACCTGGCAAATATGGGCATTTGTTTGGCTTGATACATATTTGTTACAAGAATTTTGCTTTATTTTGCTTCTTCCCAGTGGTGGGGGAGAAGGGGAAGTGGAAAAGAAAAACGAATGTTTATTAATTGAAAAAAAAAATTTTTTTTAAGAAGATGGAAGAGCCACTACTCACATGTCGAAGGAGTGCCTCCTCTCCCACTGCCTTCATCAAACCCTTGGTATCCATTTGGCCAAGACGCAGGATATAGAGAGGACGGCCATCTTGGTGAGACCATGCAAAGAAAAGGGACAAATCAGTCAGTAATACTTAATTCCTTCTCTTTCTCCTCCCCCCACCCCCACCTCTGAAATCTAGGAGAATAGCAAAGCCACGAGTGATAAGAAGAGAATTCTACTGCCATCAGAATCTCCAGGGGCTACTCATGGAGAAGGCTCAAAGTATGGAACAAGTCACAGAGAATGTCCCAGCCACTCTAAGGCTTGTAGGAAATAACCCATCCTAAAAGATTAAAAGAAGGATTCTAGTTCCAACTCTGCTCCTCTTTTTGGTATGCCTTGTTTTTGCTTTTCAGAGTACAGAAGGATCATCTCTGCTATTTCACAGCTCCCTAGTGGGAATAGTTAGGAGAGGAGAGGAGATTCAGAAGGGGAAAAAAAGTTTATAACATGAAGAGTGTTATAAAAATGGAGATTTTGAGCCTTTGGACTTCATCCCCCAGAAGCCCCTTAGTATTTCCCAAAATTCCCTTTTCCTGCATCCCCATGTTTTGCATGCTGGTATTTAAGTGGCTATAACTCTTCCCTAGTCCTCTTTTTGGACCTGAGAGCAGGCTGAATTCAGGCAGTTCTTTTGCCCTAGTTACTTTTAAAATATACTAGTTATTGAATATTAAGTTTAAAATTCAGTGTTCTCAAATCTAATAAAGTCAAGAAATTAGAAAACAATCCATTTCTACTTGGTGCCTCCTCTGAAGCCAACAGAATGATTTTGAGATCATAACTGGGGAGCTTTGGGTCAAGCCCCCCACCACACCAAAGCCCTATTTCCTCTCTTTGTGGTAGTTGGGCAAAACTCAGGGGTTAGAAGATACATAAAAAGGCAAACCTCTATCCTGGTAGTGCCAGCCACCTGCATAGAACTCCTCCAGCAGGGGTGGAGGTCTCCATGTCTGAAGAATGTAGTCTACTTGGTGTTGCTTTCGCCAGCTCAAGGACTGGCACAGCATCTCCTTGGCCTTGTCAAAGTGAAAGTCTCGAGCCCTCAAGAATCGAAGAATGTGCTCATCTTTGGGAATCTGTGAGAGGGAGGAAGGAGGAAAGAATTCATGCAGGTTTCTTTCCTGGCACAGTAGAGAAAGCTGTTCAAAATAATGTAACCTTATGAGCCATTCTCATTCAAGAGATTGAAGGAGCATAGGGTGTAGTAGAGAAGGTACTGGGTTTGGCGGGCAGCTAGGTGGCACAACGGAGTCATGAGGATCTGCATCCTGGCTGCTGACATTTCCTAAACCAGTGACCCTGATCAAGTCACTTAACCCCATTTAAATTGGCTATAAAAATTTCACCCCCAGTTTCCTGCTTTCCTTCTAATCTTGCCTACATTGGTTTTATTTGTATAAAAACTTTATTTAATGTAATCAATTATTCATTTTACATCCTACAATGCTCTCTATCTCTTATTTACTCATAAATTCTTCCCTTTTCATGAATCTGATAGTTAACATGTCCCATGTTCTTCTAATTTACTTATATCTACCTTGATAGCGAGGTTGTGTATCCATTTTAACCTCAATTTAGTAAATGGTTTAAGAATATTGGTCTATAATATATAGCCAAACTGCTTTCCAGTTTTCCCAGGAATTTTTACTAAATTCTATTTCTTAGACAGTACCACATTATAATATAGTTTGAAATCTGGTACTTCTAGATATTCTTAATTTACATTTTTCCATTTAATTCCTTTGATATTATCGACTTTTTGTTTTTCCAGATGAATTTTTTCATTAATTTTCCAGCTCAGTAAAATTATTTTTAGTAGTTTGGTATGACACTGAAAAAGTAAATTAATTTAGGTAGAATTGTCATTCTTATTACAGTGGTACCTCGATACATGAGCACCTTGTCACAAGCAATTTGAGATACGAGTAGTCACGACTGGGATTTATGCTTGAAGTCACGAGCAGATATTTGAATTACAAGCTTCTGCCACCCACTACTAGATAGCTAGTCAAATGTTCGGTCTCACGAGTTTCATGAGGCTGTCTCATTTAGTTCAGTGTTTATCTGGCCACGTGAGCATTTGTATTGAATTGCTTTTCCTTTCTTCTTTATTTGTCTTTTATTATTATCAGTTTTTTTGGCTACTTTCTTAACTTTTAACCATGGGTCCTGATGACGGAGGAATTGAAGAAGTTATAGCAGCAGCAGCATACAGAGGTTTTGCAGAAAATTAGTGGGGAGGAGTCTGAGGTAGATAAGGTAATCAGTACAAGTAAGAAAGGAAATGTCGAGGATTTAGAAAAAAAAATTAAACAGTTTATTGAAAAGACACACCCAGAAAAAGTTGCAACAGATTGTGTGTTGGAGTTGTGTAATGACACTTGTTTCATACATTATCAAAACATTCTGAAAGGAAGGAAGAAACAAACTTCCATGGAAAGGTTTTTGTTGAAACGGCCTCTAAATGAAATTGAGAAAAGTGTGGCAAAACAGCCAAAATTCAATGAAGAAAATGATAATTAAGTAAAAGTTTAAAAATAGCAATTAAGTCATTGCTGGTAGAGTTGTGAATTGATCCAACCATTCTGGAAGGCAATTTGGAACTATGCCCAAAGGGTGCTAAAAGACTGTCTGCCCTTTGATCCAACCATAGCACTGCTGGGTTTGTACCCCAAAGAGATCATAAGGAAAAAGATCTGTACAAGAATATTCATAGCTGCACTCTTTGTGGTGGCAAAAAAATTGGAAAATGAGGGGATGCCCTTCAATTGGGGAATGGCTGAACAAACTATGGTATATGTTGGTGATGGAATACTATTGTGCTCAAAGGAATGATGAACTGGAGGAATTCCATGAGAACTGGAACAACCTCCAGGAAGTGATGCAGAGCGAGAGGAACAGAACCAGGAGAACATTGTACACAGAGATGGATACACTGTGATGCAATCGAATGTAATGGACTTCTCTACTAGCAGCAATGCAAAGATCAAGGACAATTCTGAGGGACTTATGGGAAAGAACCTATCCACATCCAGAGAAAGAACTGTGGGAGTTGAGAAACACAGAAGAAAAACAACTGATCACATGGGTCGAGGGGGAATATGATTGGGGTTATAAATCCTAAATGATCATCCTAGTGCAAATATCAATAATATGGAAATAGGTCTTGACCAAAGACACGTGTAAAACCCAGTGGAATTGTGTGTCGGATATGGGAGGGGATGGGGAGGGAGGGGAGGGAAAGAACATGATTTTAGTAATCCTGGAAAAATGCTCTAGATTAATCAATTAAATAAAATTAAAAACAAACAAAATAAAAATAAAATAGCAATTTAGTTTAGCAATAAAGTTACATATCATAAGTAACATGTAAGTAAGGTCAATTTTGCATTTAAATGTAGCATTACATGTATAGAGAGTAAGTTAAGTTAAGCAATAGCTCACAAAATGAAAACCTTCACCACCAGCATCTTTGCCTGTCCTTGAAGGTAAATAATATTTCATTAAGTAAGTTTATTTCTTTACATTCTTTTTTATTATCTATAAATATATTTATTTGTTATTTATCAAGTACATTTTTGTATTTAAAAGCATATAAAACAAAAAATTCATGTGTTTTTTTTTTGATCCAGAATGGATTAATTGCATTTCCATTAATTTAAATGGGGAAATTCAATTTGACACATGGACAAATTGAGTTACGAGCTTGGCCATGGAATGAATTAAACTCCTGTGTCAAGGTACCACTGTGTGTTGGTTTGGCCTACCCGTGAATAACTAACATTTCTCCAATTATTTAAATATGATTTTATTTGAAAAAAGTGTTTTATGATTATGTTCATGTAGCTCCTGGGTTTGTCTTAGCAGATATATATTCTCAGGTATTTTATATTGTCTATCATTATTTTAAATGAAATATCTCTTACTATCTCTTCTTGTAGGGCTTTGTTGGTGATATATAGAAATGTTATAATATGGAAATTTGTTGTTAAAATAAAAAATCCAAATAAAAAAGAAAATGCTAATGATTTACACAGATTCATTTTATATCCTATTACTTTGCTAAAATTATTGTTTCAATTAATTTCAATTAGTTACAAAATTTTCCGAGTGTGTCATCCTATCATCTGTAAAAAGATAGTTTTTATTTCCTCATTGCTTATTCTGGTTTCTTCAATTTATTTTTCTTCTCTTATTGCTATTTCTAGCATTTCTAAGTATAATATTGAATAATATTAATGATAATGAGCATTTCTGTCTTGATATTACTGGGAAAGATTCTAGCTTATCCCCATTACGTATAACATTTGCTGATAGTTTTAGGTAACAGATTATCTTTCTTAAAAGTTGTCACAGACTAAAACAATGGGTCAGAATAATATGAAATTTGTTTGAGTTACATGACCTTATATTATCCACTTGGATTTAAAAAAGCAATTTGGAGGAAAGAGGAGAAGAGGTAGGAGAAGGAAACATGGTTAGATTCCTGTGGGAGAAAAATATCTAGATGTCTTAGTATTCTGCCAACTCAATACAAGTCAAGGATGCAACATGGCTGCTGGAAAAAACTATCTGATCCTAAATTACATAATAAGAGCCACAATGTCCAGTGTGGGGAGATAACAACTTTACTATCTTGACCCTGGTCAGGCCATATTTGGGGTACTATGCTCAGTTTGGGGCAGAACAAAGACACTAAGCTAATTGCAGCACTGAACACCTATAATCCCTCCAATTGGGGTAAGTTGGCCTCCAGAGTACTAAGCTGAAATAAGCTTAGCCAATCAGGAATTCACACTAAGCCCGGCACACATATGTTGAACCTCATCAGGTTACCTAAGGAGGATGGAACCAACCAAGGTCAAAAATAAAGCAAATCAAAGGTTTCAAGCTGATCAGTGGTAGGCTGGAGCCTGTAAGTGGCCAATTAACTTCTAGCCTAGCTATTAGGGAGACCCAAGCCAAAAAAAAGAACTTTGGCAATTGTCTCAAGGAAGGAACAAAGAAAGTAAAACCAGCAGAACAAAATGCAAAATGATTACCCTAAAATAATGCAAATGAAAACAGCACTAAGGAGCAATTAAATTATATTAATAAGTTTTCATTTTTAATAGAATTGAATTACTATAATCTTAGCCCAAAGAAATACATGATGAAGTGGGAAGCATGCTTCCTTCCTCTCAGTAAAGAGGTGGGTGGGTTTTGGAAGAAGAATGTTCCATTTACCCATTTATTTTGTAGGTGGATTTTGGTAAAATGTTTTTCTTTCTTTCTTACAAGTTAGGGTTGGAGGCTGGGTGATATCAGAAAATGTCTATCAAAATGATACTTTTTTTTAGAGGTACCTGAGGATGGTAAGAAGACTAGAAAAGAAATCATTTGCTATTTACAAAGAGAACAAGACAGCTATTTAAGTATTCAAAGGACTGTGATATTGAAAAGGCGTCAGACTTGGCTAGTTGACCACCCTACCCCACCTCCTGCCTCAACTCCCAGGGGAAAACTAGAAACAATGAGTGGAAATTACAGAGACAGATTTAGGATCAACTTAAGGAAAACTTCCTCCCAAGGAGAGCTAGCCAAGAGCAAAATGGGCTGTCTCAGGAGGTAATGGGTTCCCCTCATTGGAGCTCTTCAAGAACAGATTAGATGACAAGTGTTAGGGGATGAACGAAGTATTCTGTATAATTTATGGGTTGGATTAGATAGCTGTGAAGTCCTTTCCAACATGTCGACTCTGATTCTTTGATGTTTTCCAAAAGAATATCTCCCCTCATTCATTTGCTGACAAAGTTAGAGAAAATATGTATGTCCCTGAGAAGAGCAGATTAGGTCCATGCCTTGGATGGAGGAGGAGAAGGGAAGGGAATAAATGAATGAATGAAGGCTAGCTAAATGAAAGGGGGGAAAAGCCTTTAACAAACCCTATGTGCCAAGAACTGGGTCAAGAACAAGGGATACATATAGGGAAAGAAAGACATGTTTGTAAAGGGTTTTGTTTTTCTTGCTTTCTTGGTATGTAGGGGTTTAGGATGGGTGAGGTAGGGGAGAGACTGTGACCTTGAAAATTTAAAAAAAATGGAATTTTAAAAATAAAAAAAATGGGATAAAGAAAGAAAAGAAAAAGAAAAAAGAAAAAGGACCTCCTCTCAAGGAGCTAACACTCTCACTGAGGGAAGACAGCACATATAGGAGGGTTCAGCTAGAAAGCCAAAAGGTCCTAAGGGTTCATCATCAGGAAGGATAGCAAAGCCCAGGAGTCCTTAAAAGCCCTTAAGGGAGGGGAAGAAGAAAAAGGGAATTGCTTTCATTCCTGAATACATTTTATTTATTTGGTTCCCCTAAGGTTCCTGTCTGAGTCCTTTTAACCATATCCACACCTTTATGGTAGTCAAAAAAGACCAAAAGGTCACTTTTAAGGGTAATAGGTATGGCTTATGGCATTGAACATATGTTTGCTTATGCATTCTGAGTTCTATTTACCTGTCACCTTCATGGTTCCAGATGTTGTTAGGGAGGAGTTGTTGTTCATCCTTTTGTTTTCAGAAGACCAATAACATCAAAGGATGATGTTTTGTGCATGAATTGAACTTAAGTGAGACACAAAGTTGTCAGCCTCACTCTCTGTTCCAGTCATCTAAGTCCAGCAGCAAGACAAAGTCAAGAGAACCGGTGATGGCCCATGATACAATGGACAGCCGTTGCATCTTCAGCCACCTTAGTGGCCCTGGGAACAAGCTATTCTCATCTGCCCATTCTTCTCATGCCTGAGGTAGACATCCCCCTAAGTCACTGAGTCCCATCAGTTACCCTCCACCTATCTCTGCAGAAATGCTTTCCTGGGGTTGGCTGCTGCACAGGCTACAGCTTCTTGGAGTCACAGGTGAGGGTTGGGTGAAAGGTAGATACCAAAGGTGGGTGAGCAGCCCTGAAAGGGCTCAGCAAACCCTCACCCAAGCAATATTGGTCCTCCATGACCCAGCACTCAAAATCAGACAGAAATAAATACACCACACTAAGAGAGGTCTTTACACATCCCAAAGAAGGCTGTAAACCATTAGCTTTTCCTGCTTCTAACTAAAGACCAAGAGGATCATTATATATTACATTACATATTATATAATTATTATATAAATATAGTTATGTAAATTTAGTTATCATCATTATGATTTAAGAACTACCTAAGGTACAGTGGAAATTGGAGTTCTGTGTTCTAGATTTTTCCATACTTCAGTTCTTTCTGTAACAATGGTTTTTAAAATCAGGTTCTATTTTTACTTAAGCTGTGTCTTTCTGAAACATGTGTATTATTGCCAAAGCAAATATTTCTCATATGATGCTTTGAACACGTCACTTGTCTACATGAAAACTTTCATGATTTCCACAACAAAACAACAACAATAATAGTAATGGAATTTTGTATAATGCTTTAAAGTGTTTATGGTACTTGAGATGTATTAGGTCACTTCAGACTCTCAATCACTCTGGAGGGAGATTCTAAAAAAGTCCAGTCTTACCAAATCAAGCCCACATTCCTAAACCTGATACTCATGGTCTGGCCATAGTCTTCCTTCCTCCTCTCCACCCTTAACAAATTTTCCTGCTCTTTGTGAACTCTATTTCCAGTCAAACTAAATTATTTTCCCTTTCCCTTCTTACTCTCCCCTCTACTCCTTTGTTCTTGCTTGAAATGGACTCCTCTTTGTTATCTATTTGTTGAAATCTTTTTCTTCCTTGAGATCCCCCCAAGCCAAAGTGATTGCTTCCTCCTCAAATGCCTCACAACATTTGTCTAACCACCTCCTTTGTACCTACCTTCTGCCTTGTTTGTTTTTTTAATCCTTACCTTTCATTTTAGACTCGATACTGTGTATTGGTTCTAAGGCAGAAGAGTGGTAAGGGCTAGGCAATGGGGGTTCAATGACTTGCCCAGGGTGACACAGCTAGGAAGTATCTGAGGCCAAATTTGAACCCAGGACCTCCGGTCTCTAGGCCTGACTCTCAATCCACTGAGCCACCCAGCTGCCCCCTACCTTGTTTTTAAGAATCAATGCATATTTCTTATCTCCCAGCCTGACTGTCAAATCCCCAAGGACAGGGACTATATCTTCATCTTTGTATCTCCAGCGCTTGAAGTCTATGCCTTGCACATAATTTGGGCTTCGTTAATTTTTGAGTTGAATGCCAATATCACTAAGCAAAGTAAGGCCCTTCAGGCACTTACCTTTCCTTTATGTGTCTCCTGTAACCACTGGCGGAGTCTGATCAAGCAGCTCTCCTGCATGGGAGTGAGCTGCCCCAAATACCGCTCAATGTAGTCCGTGTCCAGCTTGTCAGCTAAAAGGAAGAGAGTAGTATCACAGGATAGTCAGGAACTGACAAGAAAAGGAGCTGCATAATATAGCAGAAAATATATGGACTGAGAATCAGGGGACTTGGGCTCTTTTTATAATTCTCCCACAAACAAGCTGTATCACCTGGGTCAAGTCACTTCTCTCCTTACTACCTGGCTTCCTCCTCCTCTATAAGAAGAGGGGAGGTGGCAGAACCAAAGAAAGATTCTGGCTGAGCCTTCCCAACATTCTCCTCTAGACAACTTCTTAAAAATTCATCAAATCAAATTCTAAAGCAACAGAACCAACAAAAAAGTGGAGATAAGACTTTTTTCCCCCTTAAACTCTTACTTTCTGTCTTAAAAGTGATATAAGTATTGGTTTCAAGGCAGAAGAATGATAAGGGCTAGTCAACTGGAGTTAAGTGACTTGCCCAGGTTCACAAAGCTCAGAAGTAACTGAGGCCAGATTTGAATCCAGGTCCTTCTGACTCTAGGCCTGGTGCTCTATCTATTGAGTCACCTGGATGCCCCAAGGTGAAACTTTTTTCTAGCCCAAGACAATTTAGGAAGTCACAAGAAGTCTAGGGCACTGGGATAGGGGCTACCTGGGACCTCAGAGGGCAATGATATCAGCTGTTGGTCTTAGAAGCAGTGATGGTGGCAACAGCAATACACTAGAAGCACTCAGTGTTCAGAGAGAGTAAAGGGATTGAACATCTTAAGTCAGGGATCACAGGGGATCTCTGTGCTAAAACTGGATGCAAGACTGGGCACCATTTGGCAACAACATTGCCCATTACCTACTTCTAGGTAATAGTTTCAGGGTAGAGAGAAGCACTTGCAATCAGGTAGAAGGGAGAAGGGGTCTTTCTTAGGAAAGGATACAAACAATACCAAACAGGAGAGCAGTGACTAGATCTCTCCCCAGATCACAGCACCTTGGAAGCACTGAAAACTTTCAGACCCCAAATTTAAGAACCCCCAGATCAAGGAAAATATTGAAAGGAGCAAAAAAGAGAAATAATTCAAATGTTGTGGAATCACAATCAGAATCACATAAGATTTAACATCTATCACTTAAAAAGAATGGAGAAATTGGAATGTGATATTCCAGAAAGTAAGGGAGCTAGGATTACAACCAAAAAACCTACCCATAAAAACTGAGCATAATTCTACAAGGGAAAAAATGGAAATTTAATGAAATAGAAAACTTCTAGGTATTTCTGATGAAAAGACTAGAACTGAATAGAAATTTTGGTCTTCCAACACAAGACTAAAGAGAAACTTTAAAAAAGTAAAAATGAGTGGGAAATCTTGAGGAACTTCATAAGTTAAGGTTAAATTGTTTTAATTTCCAAAAAAGAAAATGATACATGTAACTCCCAAGAACTTTATCATCATTAGAGCAGTTAGAAGAAGTCTACTCCTTATACTGGGACGACCTGAAAAGAAAAATGGAATACAGATAAAGAAGAATGTTCTAAAAGGGAAGTAGGGATAACTGGTAACATTTGAACCCTACTCTCTTAGGAACTGATGCAAAAAGGAGAGAATGAATATATATATATATATATATGCTCAAATAGGTATAGAAATTCATCTTATCCAAAAGTGAAATGGAAGAGGGGTAGGGGCTAAAAGAAAGAAGAGAAATTATAAGAGGTAGGGCAGATTAAGAAAGACATTAGTCAGAAGCACAACAGACTTTTGAGCAGAAATAGGGTAAGAGAGAGACAGAGAGAAGGAGAAAGAGGGAGAGAGTGGGGGGGAGAGAGAGAGAAGAAAGGATAAGATGAGGTTAAATACAGACTTGACAATTATAACTTTGAATATGCATATAATGAACTCACCCATAAAATGAAAGCAGACAGTAGAATGGATTACAAACTAGAATCCAACATATTTTTTACAAAAACAAACAAACAAACAAACAACACACATGGAACAGAGACACACAAGAGTAAAAATAGGGGGATAGAACAAAATCTATTATGCTTCAGTTTATGTAAAAAAGGCAGTGGTTGCACTCATGATCTCAAACAAAGCAAAAAAAAAACTATTTAAAAGTGATAATCAGGGAAATTACATTTTGCAAATAGGTAGCACAGAAAAAGAAGTTATATCCATATTAAATATATATAACCAAAATGGCACAATATCCAAATCATTAAAGAAAAAGTTAAATTAATTACAGGAGAACTAAATAGTAAAACTGTATTAATGGAGGAGTTCAATTTATCTCTCTCAGAACTAGATATATTTGACCATAAAACAAATAAGAAATTAAGGAGATGAATATAATTTTAGAAAATACAGATATGATAGACCTTTGAAAAAAACTGAATGGGAATAGAAAGTATACCTTTTCCTACTCTGTACAAAATTCACAAAAATTGACCATGTATTAGTACAAACAAACCTCACTGCAGAAAATCAACAATACAAAATATACCCTTTTCATACTATAATTTTTTTTAAATTCCATTCAATAGAATCTTGGAAACATAGATTAAAGGTTAATTGGAAATATCTTAAAGAGTGATTCAAATGTCAAATCATAGAAACAATCAATAATCCCATTAAAGATCACAACCACAATGAAATAACATATCAAAATATGTGAGATGCAGCCAAAGCAATATTAAAGGGGAAAATTTATAACTCAAAACACATCAATAAAAGAGAAAAAGAGCAGATCAAAGAAATGGGCATTCAACTTAAAAAACTAGGAAAAGAAAAAATTTAAAATTCCTAATTAAACATCAAGATAAAATCCTGAAAATTAAAGGAGAAATTAACAAAGCTGAAAGTTTAAAAAAAGGAACTAATAAATAAAATTAGGAGTTGGCTTTATGGGGAGGGAAAAAAACAAAACAGATAAGTCATTAGTTAATTTGTTCTTAAAAAGAAATTAAAACAGTTATTAGGAGCTATTTTGCCCAATTATATGCCAATAAAATTGACAATCTAAATGAAATGGATAAATGGTTACAAAAATATAAATTGCCTAGGTTAAGAGAAGAGGAAATAGAATAAATAACTCTATCTTAAAAAAGAAATTAAACAAGCCATAAACGAGCTCCCTAGGGAAAAAAAACCCAGGACCAGACGAATTTACAAGCAATTCTACCAATAATCTAAAGAACAATTAATTCCAATATGACACAAACTACTTGAAAAAAAAAAGTCTTATCAAATTCCTTCTATGATATCAATATGGTTTTGATACTTAAACCAGGTAGAGCAAAAACAGAGAAAATTTCCCTAATGAATATTGATGCAAAATTTTAAATTAAATACCAGCTTTTGCTAAATCAATATATCATAAAGACCACACTCTATAATCAAGTGGGATTTATATCAGGAATGCAGGACTGCTAAAATATCAGAACAACTACATATAGATAATTGACCATATAAATAACAAAAATTATTATATGATCTGCATCAATGGATGCAAAAAAGTTTTTGACAAAATACAATACCCATTCTTATTTAAAACAATAGGAATAAAAGTAGCTTTTCTTAAAATAAAAGTAGTATCCATCTAAAATCAGAAGCAAGGATTGTCCGTAATACCAATAACCTAGAATCCTTCCCAATGAGATCTGGAATGAAGTATGGATGTCCATTATTACCATCATTCAATATTATGCTAGAAATGATAGCTATTGCAACAAGACAAGAAAAAATGAAGTAATAAGAATAGGAAATAAAAAACCCAAACTATCACTCTGCAAATATCATGACAACACACTTAGAGAACTCAAGAGAATCAACTAAAAAACTAGTTTAAAAAATTAAAAACTGCAAAGTTGCAATATATAATATAAATCCACATAAATCATCTAGTATTTCTATATCTTATCAGTAAAACACATACAAAGAGATAGAAATAGAAATTTCATTTAAAATAATTTCAGACAGCATAAAATACTTGGGAGTCTTCCTGCCAACACATACATAGGAACTATATGAACACAATTACAAAATGCTTCACATAAAGATAGATTTAAACAACTAGAGAACAATTAATTGCTCATGGGTAAGCCAAACCAATATAATAAAAATGATAATAGTGCCTAAATCACTTTATTTATTCCGTGCCTTACCAAGCAATTATCAAACAATTATTTTATGGAGCTAAAATAATAACAAAATGTATCTGGAAAAACGACAAGAATTTCAAGGAAATCGATGGGGAAAAAAAGTAAACAAAGGCAGCCAACAGTAAGAAATCTCAGATTATATACTACAAAACAGTAATCATCAAAACAATATGGTACTAGATTCAATACAGAGTAGTTGATCAGGAGAGTAGATTAGATGTACAATGTACCATAGTAAATGATCACAGTAATCTAGTGTTCAGTAAGGGAAAAGATCCCAGCTTTGTAGGCAAGAATTCACTATTCAACCAAAGCTGCTGGGAAAGCAGAAAGCAGTCTGACAGAAACTAAGCACAGACCAATGTCTTACACCATGTATCAAGATAAGATCAAAGTAGACATTTTAGATATAAAGGTTGATATAAGCAAATCGGAGGAACATGGGGGGAAATTATCTGTCAGATATATAGATAAGGAAGAATTTATGACCAAACAAGAGATAAAAAAGATAACAGAAGTTAAAATGGATCATTTTAGTTACATAAAAATTTTTGCACAAAAACACTCTAATGCAGACAAAATGGAAAATATGATTGTTAAATTTTCAATGTAAGTATTTACACCTTGGAAATCAGTAAATGCTACAAAAGCAAAGCTATACTTGTGTTCTGCTTATTTTTCAACTTAAGAAAATGAAGAAAGTGTTATTAAGGCAGATTAAACTTATAAAGTATATCATATGCTTACAAAAAATATTTATAGCAGCTCTTTTTGTGGTGACAAAGAATTGGAAATTGAGGGAATGTCCATCAATTGGGAAATGGTTGAACAAATTATGGCATATGATGGCAATGGAATGCTACTGTGCTATAAAGAATGATGAACAGGATAATTTCAGAAAGAGCTAGAAAGACCTACATGAATTGAGGCAGAGTAAAAGAAGCAGAACCAGGAGAACATTATATACACAGTAACTGAAATATTGTGGGATGATCAACTGTGAGAGACTTTGCTGCTCTCAGCAATACAACAATCCAGGACAATTCTGAAAGACTTATTACAAAGAATGCTATCCACCTCCAGAGAAAGAACTCTTGTAGTTGGAATACAGATCAAAGCATTCTATTTTTCACTTTAGTTTAACTGGGTTTTTATTTGGAGGTTTTGATTTTATAGGCGTATTCTCTTACAACAATGATATGAAAATAGGTTTTGCATAATAATATATGTAATAACCCAGATCAAATTGCTTACTATCTATCTTTGAGAGGAGAGAGGGATGGGATGGAAGGAGATAATTTGGATCTTATAACTTCATAAAACTTATATGGAAAAATGTTATTACATGTAATTAATAAAATAAGAGTTTATCTGTGAACTGTTTGCAAATTGAAATTTTGGTGTATTATTATATCTGCCCTCAAGAGATCTAAGGTTGAAGATCAACCATGACACATTGCTAGCTTTGACTTTGGTCAAGTCACTTAACCTCTCCTGGCCTCTCCTCCTCTGGTACCTTCTACTTGTGCAACCTCAGGAGAGGCATTCCATTGTCTGGACCCCAGTTTTCTCACTTGTAAAATGAAAGGAACTGAAGTAGCAGAGCTCTCAGATCTATTTCCAGTCTAAGTCTCTGACCTCCTTAGCACTAAATGAAGGCACCACCTACTCTATCCACCTAACCCTCTTGGTTGTTAAGAAGATTAAACAGCAGAGAGCAGCGAATGACACAGGGGATAGCAAGCCAGGTCTGGAGTAAGGAGATCCTGGGTTAAAATCTGACCTCAGACACTTCCTAGCTGTGTGCCCTTTAGCAAGTCACTTAGCCCCTATTACCACTCTTGTGCCTTGGAACCAATATATATATAGTATTGATTCTAAGATGGAAAGTAAGGGTTAAAAGAAAAAATAGATAACCTCTATGAAAGTGACAATGTGGATTAGATTTGTAGTATAAATACTTGCATTTTGTAATGAAACAGTCCATCCCTCTGTGCCATGGTGGCCTCCTTCACCCATTGCTGAGTTACTTCTGGGGGTCTCTATTTTGTTACATGGGCCCAAGCTGACCATAGTTTATCCCCCTCTTGACTAGGTCTCTGACTCCCTAGACTTTGCCACCAGGCCCTTCCTGTGTATACTTTCTCACTCTCTCCTCTCCCTTTTCAGCTCTTTCCCTACTAGAACATAAACTCCTAGAACATTGTGACCCAAAGCCCCCCAATTGTACCAAAAAGACCCAGGGCTGCAGCCATCCTGCCAAAATCAGGCATCAAAGAGGCAACTGTGTAATTAGGAGCCGAGAGGCTGAGCTCGGGATATTGTACTGTATCAGCAGAATCCCAGCCCAGTCACAGCAGATGTGTTGGAGACAGGCAGAGACGGGAGAAGGAAAAAGCAAAAGGGGGAAGGGGCAAGGGTAAAACACAAAACAAAAAATCCCAGAATCCTTCCGGTCTCTCAGGCAAGTGTGAAGGCCTTCTTTCTGTTCCTGAACACAAAGGCAACCAGTGATCCACAATGGGATGGAAGGGGCAGGGTTCCTTTTCCTACCAGACCACAGGGAAAGCCAGCTGCCTGGGCAATGGAAGAGGGAAGCCGGAGCAGACAGAGAAACTCAGGGAGCAGAATGAGAAAGGCAGAAGAAATCATGCCACCGGATAGACATAGAGATCCAAGGCTAAAACTGTTCCTGAACCCCCTTTCCCTGACCCCCCTCACCCATGAATCAGTCATCCTGTCATCCAAGCATCACAAAGTTGGACAACTACCTCCCCAAGTTTCATGAGCACTAGTATGCTGTTATTTAAAGGGAGACATCAATCATAGAAGATCCTCTGTAGAATGTAAGCTCCTTGTACTCAGTGCCCAACACAGTACCTAGCACTTAGTAAGTACCTCATGAATTCTTGTTGATTAATTGGAACCTTAATTAGTTATATATTATTATTTTACTTTATATAATTGATTATATATTTATATATAACATATTTATATTTTGTATCATAGTTATATATTATGTTTGTATATTATATTTATATAATATAGCTTTATATATTATATATTTCTATATCACATATATTATATTACACATTTACATTTTACATAATACATATATTACATATTTATGTATTTTCTAGTATATATTATATGTTTACATTTTATATTATATATTTGTATATTAAATATTTATAGATAATATTTATATTTTGTGAAGATTGGATTTGGCTCTCCCCTGATTGTAACAATGAAAGTACTTAGCTCTTCCTTGATTGTGAAGATGAAATTGTAATCCCCTGTCTATTTTTAGATTTTAATCCCCAAAGTGTAAAGCAGAGTACTTAAAGTTGAGTATAGAGATCTACCCATTTTGGATTTTAACCACAAAAAGGTGTGAACACCCATTTCATACACTGAGTGGGAGGTCTGTGACCCACGTGTGAAAGAGCTGGCAGTCCTGGAGTGGAGCATTGGCTATGATTGGTAGACATAAAAATTTAGGGGAAGTGACACAAGAGAAAAAGGTCTTTAAAAATGGAAACAGAGACATACAGAGGACAGACACTTGAACTTGGAGTGAAGATAGTCAGTCACTTGGAGTGAAGTCACTTGGAGTTGAGGCTGATAAAAGAATCTGCTGATTGAACTGACAATGTGGTGAGTGTAAAGGCTGACTTCCTTCCTTGCCCTTTCTGGAGGCATGAGCCTCCAGATGGGAAAGGCCCATCATCTTGAGACTCCTTTCCCCTGGCTGGGGCCTTAGAATTTCTACCTGGCTCAAAGTAAGCCAGAGATCTCTCTCTCTCTCCCTTTTTCTCTCTTCCTTAATATCTTCCCTCTATTATAAAAATAAGCTACCATAAATTCCATTTTACTTTAGTAATTCATTTTTTGGGATTTAGAAATTAAATCCCTGGTGACCAATTAAATATTCAGTTCAACCATAAAACTAACAATTTTATATATTTGTATATTAAATATTTATAGATCATATATTTATAACATATTTATGTTTTATATCATATTTATATATTATAGAATATATTTATATATTACATATTTAGATATTATGTGTTTATATTTATAGATATATTTTATATATAATATATTTATATATTATATTATATTATGATATATTGTTTGTATAATTAACTAATTAAAATGGCACTGTGAGTCGAGAGTTGGATTTGGAGTCAGGAACACCTGAGATTGGGGCAGATGAGTGGCTTGGTGGATAGAGAACCAGACCTAGATATGGGAGTTCCTAGGGTCAAAACTGGCCTCAGATACTTTCTAGCTGGGTGACACTGGGCAAGTCACTTAATCCCAATTGCCTAGCCCTTGCCACTCTTCTGCCTATCAGTTCTGAGGCAAAAGGTAAAAAAAAAAAAAGAAAGAAAGGAATACTCAAGTTCAAATCCTGCCTTGGATGCTTGCTTAATAGCTGTGAAACACTGGGCAAGCCACTAATCCTCTTTCAACCTTAGTTTTATAATCTATAAAATGGGGGTGATAATCACAGCTCCTTCACAGGGTCATGGTGAGGATCAAGTTAATTAACCAATTTGAAGAATTTTGCAAACCTTAAAGAATTATGGAAATGTTAGCTGTATGCCATTAGCGTGACCTCTGCATTCATGACAGAACTATGGAAAATTCAGAAACTTTCCTGGCCAGTTTCCCATCCTTGTTGGGAGATGGACCAGAAAATCCTTTCCTGGGGAAAAGGGCAATATGTAAAAAAGAAGGGGGAAGAGGATGAAATGATTTCAGAATAAAAAAAAAAACCTTCCTCTCCATCCAACAGCAACTCTTCTTGGTCTTGATGACATAAAAAATCTCACCTATTGTAAGAGCTTAACATCTCAAGAGAGAGTGCAGAAGGAGCCCCAAAGAGTCTCAGGACAGATCTCCATTCTTTTGCACACTTCTCTCCCCGAGATGAAACAGCCTCTTGTCTACGTGGCACACTTCAGAGGGAGGAGAGAGGAGGGAGGAATTATACAGGCAACAAGCCATCTGTTGCCAGGGTGTTTGGATTTTTGCCTACCTGCCAGGCTCCTCTGATCTTCTTCTCTAACAGGAGAAGGTGTCCATCGAGGGATGTGGGAGATACCCTGGGATATCAGCTCATTCAGATAATACTCAATCACTTCCTTCCCCTAGGCAAGGCAAACAAGGATAAGAGAAAGATGTCCTCTGTGTCCTGAGTGGGTCCCAGAGGCACCCTTAGCATAGCAACCTGGAGACTCAGCCATCATATTATGAAAACAGCAGTAAAGCACACAACACAGCCAACTGTTGGTAGTCAATTGCAAAGAGGGAAGAAAAGCCAGATGTGGGCAAATCAGGCTCCACTATAATAAAGATCCCTCATTTCACAAAAGCCTTATGTGCCTCAGAGTAAGGAAAGGAATTTCCAATGAGGTTCAAGAGCTAAAAAATGGCCCTCCATATTTTGGAGACCACAACTCTAATGGGAACGCTTTGTAAGTGAGCGTCCCTTCTGAATATCCAGGCTGTTACGCATGACTGGCTCCATTTCTTACCCTCTTGATGTTAGCTGTGTACTGTTTCATTGCAATTTTCTCCACAGCATTTTCAAAGCCAAAGAATGATTTGATGTCGAGAGAGGCAGACTGCTCGAAGCAGGTCCACTCGTCATTCTCAGGGTGAACCTAAAATCCAGAGATGTTGGGTCACTTACAAAGCCACAGAGCATAGACACTCAGCAAAGGTACCCCGTTCACACTTTAGGAAGGGGCCAAAGGGGCCCTCCGAGTGAATTAGACACAACCATACTGGATATTAAATTTCCATTAAAGTTTAACTGGTTTGCACTGGGCTGACTTTGAGCTTCTGGATTTACCACAAGGGTGGCATGGAATTGAGCAATATTCCATGAGCCCTCTGGGGAAATTCCTTCTGAAGAGTCAAAGAGGTCAGGTCACACAGACCTAATTTAAAAGATATTCTGGTTGCCAAAGCCAACCATGAGGGTCTTTCTAAAGGCCTCTGAGAATAGCCTAATTCTCATCATTAAATATTCATTGACTATCTTTTGGTACTTGTAGATAGATACACATGTATGTGTGCAAGTTAGCAAATATACCCCCATATACACACGAAGAAAAGAATAAACTGAGAAATTAAGCCATGAGGCTGTGCAATGGTGTTTGATTATATGAAAAAGAAGGCCTCTGGCATGTCAAATTTTCTCTTACCCTGGGGAAGGAAAAAAATATAGATTGTCAAAAGGATGAGTAGACATAATTTCAGTTTCCTTTGATGACATCCCCAAAGTCTAAAATAGTAACTGGTATATAATAGGTACTTAATAAATGGTTGAGTGATTGTGCAAATTCAGGCACAGTTCAGATCAGCAATGTTACATTTTTACAGTTTGCAATCTATCACAATTGCAACAAATGACTAGAAAGTAACACAATTTGGGAGGAAGCAATTTCTTTGTAGGGGCTTAAAAGAAATGCTATGTTCCTCACTGACCCCTTGCCCAGATAGAAACATCTGGAACACACCAGAACTAAGTCTCCATCCCACTTAAGAGACATACTAATCCTTTTTCTCAATAATAGGCACATAGAAAGGGTATCATTTTGAAAGTTGTGAAGATGAGCTAATGACATAGTAAGGCCAGAAAATGAACAACAGGATATCAACAGAAACTTCTTGGCAGAAACTTTCCATTACTCTGCCCCATCCTGATATGATTCTGAGAAATTCTGTTTTTTAGCCTTTTAATTTTTTTCCAATTACATGTAAAAACAATTTTTAGCAATCATTATCTGACAGTTTGCAATTCAGATTTCTCTCTCCCTCCTTCTTCTCTCCTCACCCAAGGCAATAAATAATCTGACAGAGGTTATGATCAGGGCTGTCATGCAATACTTATTTTCATATTTTTTGAGGAGTTCTTGACTATCTCTTGGAGATCTTTTTGCCTTTCTGGAAAGAGTGAGGAAAAAGCCTTGGATTTCAAGTCAAAGGATTTACATTTGAATCCTGCACTTTACAGCTAACATCTTGGGTGATTCTTGGGTAAATCCCTCAACCTCTAGCCCACCCTCATCTATAAAAAGAGGGTGTTGGGCTAGATGACCTCTGAGGTCCTTTCAATGATCAAGAGACACTATTTGCAAAGTGCTTAGAAGAGTGCCTGGTATACAGTAAGTGCTTAATAAATGCTCCTTCCCTCCTTTTATGGATCTATGATCCTACTCTTAAATCTACTTTTAATCTCTTAAATCTAATTTTACATGGCAATAACTTTCCAGGGAAAGTTTCACATAATAATGACTACTGGTGGTAGGAAAGGGGCGCACATTCATGGCACCCTTCCCAAGGAAGAAAGACATAGTTCTGCATCATGACCCACTTACAGTGTAGCTGCAGTTCTCATGAACAATGACTCGATTGGCAAATGTCTCATTGTGGGCTTCAATAAGAAGAGTTCGATCCTTTCGGTTTAAAACATTTTTCTGCACAAAGATAACATATTCAACCCCAGCAATCTATAAGAGAAATGAGATAATGGTGCTATTAAGGCAGAGGAAAGCAATTGTGGCTTTGTAGCATCCTATCTCGGAGGTACTGAGAACCAAAGAAAAGCGTCTGAAGGCTTACCTTCTTCAGTAACCGTGGTGCGTCAACAGTCAATTTGCAACTGCGCTCTACAATGTGAATGGATCCATCCTGGCTCTTGGACTCATGAATGATCTCACTGCCCAAGAAGACAGGTATCTGGGGGCAGGTTGGAAAACGTTTTTCATAGGCCTAGGAAAGGCAAAAATGGAAATAAATACCAGTCTCTGGACTCCAGTTTGACACTGGGAGACACATGCTATATTGAGGGGGAAAAATTCATTGAGACACAGGTTCCCATCCACTCCCTGCCTTTCCTGGCTTCCTTCAAGTCCCAGCTAAAATCCCTTCTTCTACAGGAAGCTATTCGGATCCCTATTCATCTTAGGGTCTTCCCTCTGTGGATTATTCCTTCTTTATCTTGTATATAGATTTTTAAAATTTTTATGCAGTTATTTGCATGTTGTTTTCCCCATTAGATTGTGAGCTCCTCACAGACAAGGACTTTTTCCTCTCTTTGTATCCCCAGTACCTAGTACACGTTAGACACTTAATGAATGTTTATTGATGGAATAATAGTGCCATGTACCAGCTGGGTGATCTTGGGCAAGTCTCATCCTCTCCAGGCCCACATTTTTTCATTTGTAAAGGAAGAGATTGGCCAAGATGATCCCTAAAGTCTAGGATTCTATAACATTGCCAGCTTACTCTGGCCAAAGAAAACAGAAAACTAGGAAACCTAGGGACACTGCTGCTAGTCTTTGTCACTTTTTCTTAGAAAACCACACAGAAAAACACCCTATTTCTAGTCATTTACTATGAAAGTCACCCCACTGAGACATCATATTGCATATTTCTGTCTTAGAATCCGAGTTAGCTCTCCCTCTTGTTGGAGTTTTATGTTATACTGGCAAAAAAGAACATTAATTCATGAAATTTCCCCTCTCCCCCATACCTGAAATGGATGCCCCCCTCTCTCTCTCTTTCTCTCTCTCTCTCTCTCTCTCTCACACAACACACACAGAAATTTTCACTTGCAAGTTATTTACATCAATTTCTTGTTAAGTTTGCAGCCCCACTTGAAAATCCATCAATTAATTTTAGCCCTATCTCCATCACCCTCAACATATTGTAGTTTGTGAACAATCATGCTGCAAGCTCATTGAGGGCAGGGCCTATCACTTCTCTTTCATCTACTATATCATTTTAAGATTGGTTCCAACACACAGGGCAGAGAATTGACAACTGAATGCTTAGGTTCCATAACAATAAACTGTTTAGAGATATAACCACAATGAACAAGTCATAAAAACTAATCATGGCCCTTTTGACCTAGCAATTCTATTACTAGGATTCTAACCTAAAAATATCATTTAAAAAAAGGAAAAAATGCAAGAGGACTTATTTTTGCAAAAATATCCATAACTGGTTTATTTGTAATGGCAAAAAAATAAACCCAGCAACCTACACATTTAGTAACCAGAAGATAAGTGGAGAAATTATGATGTGCTGATTTAATGGAGTATCATGGTACTATAAAAAATTAACATGAAATGTACAAGAAAATGGGGACAGACATACATGAAGTGAAACAAAGCAAGTTCAGCAGAACCAGATTTGTATCCACGTGGACTAATAAGGAAGGGAAGGAGAGAGGAGAAATAAAGGAAGAAGCAAGAGGAGGGTGCAATAAAACAAAAGTAGAAGTCAGGAAAAGAGGATGGGTAGAAAGGAAGAAGTCAGACAAGAAAGTGGGAGGAGAAAAAGAAGCAAGGGAAGGAGGGAAGAATAAAAGAAAGGAAATAAGACAGGGGAGGAAGAAGAAAAAAGGGAAGCAGCAAGGGAAAGAGAAGGAAGAAGGGAGGGAAGAAAGGAGAAAGAGAGGTAGAAAAAAGTCAAAGGAAGTAGAACTGCAGGTTGTTTCAGGAAGAGAAACAGAGCAAAGCATTATTTTGTGGGCCAGTTAATTCCTTCAGTTCTATAGTGTTAAATGCTAAGGGTTTTATGTAAGATCTCATTCTTTATTTTGTACATTAACTTATTTGTCTTGGTTATTATAACTGTTTCATATGGAATATGAGATGATCTCAAAGGTCTCTCTTAGTTTTTTATTCTGTATATTTACATAAGTGGTTATTAAGTTTATAATAAAAGAATTTTAAAGAAAATCAAATAAATAGAACCTCAAAAGAAAAGGTAAACTGCCCTGGGCGTCAACTCTGAAGTCCCTGGAGCTGGCTCCAGGGCACACAGGACAGAAAGGGTTCCCCAAGGCTTTACTGTTTACGCAGGACTTCCTCAGTACAAATGTGTTTTACGTGGTAGCTCATTGCTGTTGGGATCCTGAGTTTGGTACAAGGTCACATGAAAAGCTGAGTACATGCTCAGCTAAGGAATGTGAAACTGAAATACAATTTCCATCCTCCGAAGGATATTGATGAAAGAGATGTTTGTTGTTGTTGTTTTTTAAGACCTAAAAGGAGAAAACCTCTGCCCCATTCAAGGCCCATTGGTACAAGAGTTGGGTTGATAACATTTAAAAGCATCTGTGTACACCTTTATTAGAACAGAATTTTCTCATGCCACTCCCAGTGACTATCATACCTCCCTAGATGTCCTAGGAATGGGATTTAACACCCACTCTGAAAATAACTAAGGCATCTGAGGACACATCCTGCCTTTGCAGCCAGACCTGCTACCAAAAGGAAGGGCAGCTCTCACACTCACAGAGTTCAGACTGCATGGGCTGGGAAATGTGGAAGGTCTGCTCCTAGCTGCTGGTACATAACTATCGTGACTGTCTTCACGCCTTTTCTGGCTGTGCATTAGATGGATTCAGTTTGATTCCTCCTTTAATTTTTACAACATAACTGAGTTTCTACCTTCCTGTTGTGCCATCCCTAGAGCTCTGAAGGTGCCCAGGTCTCTCAAAGGCGGGCAGAAGGAATGCTGATAAGGGCTTTTGTTCCCATCACACATCTCAGAGTTCTGAGTCCTGAGGTTCTTCTCCTTTGCTGTGTAGGAAGTAACTTGAGGAGGACACACAGTCACCATCTTAAATCAGTCCCTCCTCACCTCTCACCTACTTTATTACAACTGCCTCCTCTTGCCTTCCCTGGGTCAAGTACAGCCCCTCTGCCCTATCCTCCACCCTGCGTCAGAAGTAATTTTCCTTAAGCATAGATCTACTGATCTACCTACTCTGGTGGCTTCCTATTACCTTTGGTACAAATATAAGCTCCTTTACCTAGCTTTTAAGTAGAGCTTCATGACTTGGCCCAACTTACCTTTTCAAACCCATTGCACCTCTGTGATCTAGCCCAGTTAGACTTTTCTTGACCATTCATACAAGATACTTATTTGTATTTATGCTCTCTCTCTCTCTCTCTCTCCCCCCTCTCTCCCTCTCTTTTTCACTCTCCCTCCCTCTTCCACTCTCTTGCTTTCTCTCTCTCCCTCCCTCTTTTTCTTTCTTTCTTCCTCTCCCTCCCTCTTCTCTCTCTCTCCCTCTTTTCCTTTCTCTATTTCTTCCTCTTTCTCTCTCCCTCCCTCTTGCTCTCTCTCTCTCCCTCTCTGTGTCTCTGTCTTTCCATCTTTCTCTCTTTGACTCTGTCTCTCTGTATTTCCCCACCACCACCTTCTATACACACACACACACACACACACACACACACACACACACACACAAATACAAACATGTACCCAGGGTAGAGGAGGTGACGTGGTCAGACCCATACTGTAGGAAAATCACTCCCACTGCACTGGGTGGGAGTCTGTACTAGACAAACCTGAAATCTAGGATCCTAAAATTCCACTAGTTTGTGACATAGACATGTATATGTATATGTACGCAAGCAAATGTATATCCATATATCCCTATGTGCCTGTGTGCGTGTGTGCGTGTGTGTGTGTGTGTGTGTGTGTGTGTGTGTGTGTCCTATTAGAATGTAGGCTGTAAGAGTAGCGATTGTTTCATTTTGTATTCCCAGGACATTCCATGGTATCCTGGCACATAGTAGGTGCTTAATAAATGCTTGATGATTAATTGACAGTTTTAGCTATCTCAACTAAGTTTCCAAAAGTTAGTAATTCCTCTAGTTGATAGGAAAGGGAACTGGACAGATCAGAGACCTAGGTCATAATTCAATCATAAAGTAATATAATTGTAGGATCTTGGGCCTTCAGGGTTGTCTAGAACAAATCCCCACACAGGGGCAGCTAGGTGGCTCAGGTCCTGGATTCAAATCTGACCTCAGATATTTCCTAGCTAGGTAGCCCTGGCCAAGTCACTTAACTCCATTTGCCTAGTCCTTGACCTTCTGTCTTAAAGTTGATCCTAAGACAGAACATAAGGGGTTAAAAAAAAAAAACACTCTCATCCAGTGTAGGAATCAGCCAAAGTGATTTTCCTAGGCATGAGTCAGGCCATATCACCTCCTCTACTCATTAAAGTTAAGTGATTTCCTATTATTTCCATGATCAAATACATAATCTTCCATTCACCATTTAAAGCCTTCGCAACCTTGCCCCTTCTTTCTTTTACATGTTTCTTTCCTCTGATCCAGGGGCACTGGCCTCCTTGTTTATTCCTCATAGATGACATCACATTTCCCAACTCTGTGTATTTGCATTGGCTGTTCCCCATGCCTACAATGCTCTGCCCCTTTATCTCTAATGGTCTTGCTTTAAGATTCTGTACAAGAGGTTCAGTTGATAGACTGGAGATTGGAGGTCCTAGATTCAAATCTGGCCTCAGACACATCTTAGCTGCATGACTCAGGGCAAGTCACTTAATTCCCATTGCCAAGCTCTTCTGCCTTGGAACCAATACTAGAGAGAAAGTAACTAGAGAGAAGGCTTTTCCTGGTTCTCCTCCCCCCAATTCCCTCTAAGGTTATATTTCATTTACATTGCATATATTTTATATGTACATAATTATTTGCATGTTGTTTCCATCATTAGGTTGTGAGCTCCTTGAGAACAGGCATCATGTTCTTCCATTTCTTTGTACCCCAAATGCTTATATATATATATATATATATATATATATATATATATATATATATATATATATATATATATATATAGTAAGAGCTTAATCAGTACTGAATGACTGGCTGCCTAGAAAAGATTTCTGAAGTAGCTGAATAGCCCTGATGGGAATCTCTCTGACAGCAAGTAGTTCTTTACTTCCCAAGGAAGTAGGTAGGTACCTGGAGTGTTAGGACTGTTTCCTTTTGTGTATTTGTATCCTTATTTAGCACAATGCCTGGCACATAGCAGGCGTTTAATAAATGATTGTCAACTGATTGATTAGAAATTTCCTTTTAATTCGGAGCCAAAATCTGCCTTCTTGTAACTTTCTCTGTAGTGGAAAGAGCACGGGAACTTACAGTAAGACCTGGGTTGGAATCTTGGCCCCACTCCTTAATTTTATTACATGACCTTGGAGGGAAAAAAACGCTTATGTTCTTTGAAGCCTGAGTTTTTCTATCCATAAAAATAAGATTAATTTCCAACTGCCCACTTACAGATTTATTCTAAAGATCAAACAGTTAACATATAGGACAACCCAAACGTCTTAGTGCAACTTTAAATTTAAATAACTTCAGAAAAATAACTGCTACAAACTTACCAAAAAAAAGTTCAATTATTTAAGTTTCCTTTATACTTATATACTTTTATGAATTTTTAATAACACATTTTAATTTTTACTTTTTGTTTCATTCCTTTCCAAGGCTAAAAATCTTAAGGCTAGATGATAAATGCAAATCACTCCAGTCACCAAGCAAGTGCTGTTGTTCAGTCATTTCCTCCATGTCCAATTCTTTGTGACACCATTTGGGGTTTTCTTTGCAAAGATATTGGTGTGGTTTACCATTTCCTTCTTCAGTGTGTCCCTATTTTACAGATGAGGAAACTGAGGCAATCAGATTTAAGTGATTTGCCCAGGGTCCCACAACTAGTAAGTGTCTGAGGTCAAATTTGAACACAGGTCTCCTGACTCTAGGCTTGGCTCTCTATCTACTGTGTAAGCCTCCACTGTGTAGTACCAAGTTCAAAAATCAACTAGAGTGAGGTATATAGCATAAGCCAATGGTTATGCCAAATTTTAATAAGAAACACATAGAATGTTTTCAAAAATTTTAATGATTATCCTTTAAAATAATTTTTTTGTGTTTGTAGCATTTATAGTTCTGACATAATTAAGGCTGAAAATCACACTAAGATTTTTGGGATGCTGTATATAAAAATGTTTTGTTAACAGTAAAAGGGCTACATAGATGAAAAACAGGCCGCAAGGTACAGAAGAATGTTGGAGTAAGAATCAGGGAACCTGGATTCAAATTATAATTCTGCCACTTAATGTATGACTTATTAAGCACCTACTATGTACTTTCTGTATGACTTTACTTTTCTGAGCATCACTTGACTAATCTGTAAAATGGATGGGCTGAGCTATCTGACCTTTAAGGTGCCTTTGAATTCTAAACCTATAACCCAATGATCCAACTATTATGATATTATTCACCTGTTGGTCCTTATTCTGCCCATCTTGAGCCATACAAAATAATTATTCCCTCTTGTACTGAACAGACATCTAAATATTTCCATATGCTATCATTTTACCCCTTAATCTCTTTTTCTGGTAAGATTATCTCTTTTTAGCATTCAGTACAGAGCCTAGCATACAGTAGGACAGCGAGTTGGCATAATGGATAGAGCAACATGTTTAGAATCAGGAATATTTCAAATTCAAGTGTGGCTTCAGACACTTGCTAGTTGTGTGATCCTGGACAAGTCCTTAACCCTGCTTGCCTCATCTGTAAAATTGGCAAAAGAAGAAAATGGCAAACCATTTCAGTATCTTTGCCAAGAAAACTCCAAAGAGTCAGATACAAATGAAACAACAACAATAAGCACACAGTAGGTACTTTATAAATGCCCTACTCGTTGTGAATTTTAAAACTATTCCACCCTAATCAGACCATTCTTTAGAAGATGTGATTTAGCTATTTCCTGATCAGTAACCATGGAGATACTTGGAATAACAGAATCAGGTCTTGGAAACTCTACATTCTCCACCCTACTCAGTTTAACGAGATTTTGAAGGTCTGCATCAAACTCAAGATTTAATTATCTGAGGAGATGGCCTTCAACAGACAAGTGCAAAAAAAATGACAGACCTCTGGGCTGTCCTAACTCAAGCTAAGTCCTCATTGGTACAGATGAGACGCAGAAAAGTGATGTAAAAACGTCCATATAAGGCATGTCACTTTCTGCCTCTTTCTCTTTCCCTGGAGAGACAACTCTGGCTGGCAGCATGCTAAGTGTTCTGTCATCTTGGAGTGTTGGGTGGTGAGTTTTGCCCTGGAGCTGATTTCAGGTTCGGGCATCTTAGCTGAGCCCCTTTGGAGGTCAGGCTGATTCCTTCCTCCTTCATACTCCAAACCCTTACTCCCTTATCTCCTGATCTCCCCGCCCAATATTAATCAGGTAGGGAGAGAGGGAGAGAAAAAAACCTACTCCTTCTTCTTCTTCCTTCTTCTTAATCTTCTCTACTATATCAATTAAATCACCATAAAATTTGGCAGCTGACTTGGGTATTTTATTATTTGGGTTTTTCATTAGGATTTTTATAAATAAAACCCTTGGTGACCTAAATTAATTATACATTCAGTCTCAGCCATAATTTCACCCTTTATATCTTGGTTTCCATTCCATTCTCTCTCCCTATCTCTTTCTTAAAATATAGAAAGCCTTGAAAGGTTCAAAATATTCATTAAATGGACAGACTGATAAAGAGGCCAGTAGGAGATTTGCTTTCCATGATGCAGGTACCTTACTTCTACTAATGACATTTAAGATACAGTTAACTTTATTAGTCAAAAATATAGACTGATCCTATTAAAAAAATAAAATCATTCGTTAAACATGATTTTTAAGTGTACATTCAAAAAAGAACCTTATTAGCTTAAATTTGCAGGCTACTAAAATCCCCAGATATTTTCCATGTGAATTGTTACCAAGTCAGGGCACTCCCATATTGTACTTGTGCAACTGAATTTCTTGGACCTTAATCCAGGATTTTAGGTTTATTCATGCTCTATTTAATCTTCTTGGTTTCACATTCCAATCTGCCCAAATCATTTTAAATCTCAATTCAGTCATATGTCATATTCCCTATCTCTCTTAGCTTTGTGTCATCTGCAAATCTGGAGATTTAGGAAATGGGAAAACACCAAACATTGATCAAACATTTGAGCAAACACAAAGCCCTGTGATATCCAATTAGTCTTTCCTCCAGCTTTATTTAAACATCATACAACTAGTTAGAAGTATTATAATCCAGCCCAAAGACACCACAGGAGGCTGTTAAAATTTTAGGTGAAGTCAAAATAACAGTAAGCTTATTGCTTTCACCTGGTAAAAACTATTTCAAAATGGAAATGAGGTTGGTCTGATATGTCCAATTTTTAATGAATCATGTTGATTTTCAGTGAGCATAATGTTCTTTTCTGAATGCTCACAAATCATATTGAATTATTTGTTTTAGAAAATTTCCAAATGATCCTCATGAAGCTTATCAGTTATAGCTCCAACAACCTATCTTTTTTCTGAAAAATCAAGATGGCATTTGTCCTTTTTAATCTTCTGTCACTGCGATTTTCAAGGTTGCTCAGAGATAATTGATAACAGCTTGGATCATTTCTTCAAGTTCCTCGAGTTGTGGGTAATTTAAGTAGGGTTGAAGACTTAAACTTATTCAAACTTTTATCTGTTACTTTTTCAGGATCCCTTTGCCAAACTTGGACTCCTGATTTCAGAAGGACTCCCAGGTTTGTTCACTTCATTCCAGATTCAATCCAAACTCCCGAATGCCACCTTCTTGCCATGTAAAATGGAGATTTGAACCCTAGACTTCAATCCCCAGAAGTCCTTGGTATTTCCCAGAATTTCCTATAATCTCACCTGAGTCTCCACCTGGGGGAGATCACAATGAGTATTTAACTGGCTCTCTGCCTCCCATGGGTCTCTTCACCTACTCTTCCATGCAATGATGTAGTTAGTGGGTAAGCTAAGCTCGGGGGTTCTGAATGGGCTAATCAGCCCTAGGCACGTGGTTTTTCTATTTTGTATTTTCTTTATTCCTTGATTTCTAGTAATCTTTAATAAACCTCTTAAAATATAATATTTCTATTACTAGAGACAAAATTTAATTTTTACAGCCAGTGGAGTTACCATACTGGGGAAATGTTTGCCCTGAAGCCTCCAATTCCCCATTGGAGATTTCCTCACGTGAACCACAATTTCAATGCTCACTTAACACTCCATTAAACTTGCTGTCTGAGTTTTTTCTGTATGCAGCTTTGAAAATGGCCCTTCTTATTTTTAACATTTTTACGAGCTTCCACCGATTCTGGGCATTAGCCTCTGTGACATTATTCTTATAAATTCACGATCCCCTTTTTTGTATTTGTCTTTACTCATGTGCTTTGTCCTCTGTCTTCAGGCACAGAGATGGGAACAGTCACATTCGCTGTGACTGTGGCCATAGGAGCTTCAAATGAGAAACTCCCTCTGCCCATGCAGGTGGAGGCTTCCTCTGTAATGTGGAGTCCTTGAAAGCTACTTAGAGCACTGAGGGTTCAAGTTATTTCTCCAGGGTCACGCAGCAAGCATGTGTTAGCAGCAGGGCTTGAATCCAGGTGTTCCTGGCTCAAGGGATGACAACAGCTCTCGATCCATTATGCCTCTCATCTACGGCCAGATGCTTTTGAAATCGGAGCTCATTAAAAACCTTCCTTCGTAATCCCACTGGTCTTTATTCATTGTTCAACATTTTCCAGTCCTGTTTGACTCTTCATTGACTCTATTTGGGGTTTTCTTGGCAAAGGTACTGAAGTGGTTTGCCATTTCCATCTCCAGATCATTTTACAGATGAGGAAACTGAGGCAAACAGGGTGAAGTGACTTGCACAGTCACACAGCTCGTAAGGGTGTGAGGCCTACAAAGCTGCCTCTCTCTTTAGGACTTAAAATTATAAAGTCAACATTTTATTTTTTTTTTATTTTTATAACTTTTCTTACATTCTTATTCTTTTTTAAAAATACATTTCTAGGGCTAGTGAGGTGGCTCAGTGGATTGAGAGCCAGGCCTGCAGTAAAGAGAATCAGGACTCAGACCCTTCCTAGCTGTGTGACCCTGGGTAAGTCACTTAACCTCAATTGCCTAGCCCTTATTGCTCTTCTGCCTTGGAACCAATTATATTGATTCTAAGATGGAAGGTAAGGGTTAAAAAATAGTAATACATGGAAAGTGTCATGTCAGTATCAGTTTATATTATTATTTATTGACACCACTATTGTACCACCTGTTTTGTTCTTTTGAAATTTGAACTTTTTTCTTTTTAAAAGTTTTTTAAAATATTTTCATATTTTAAAATGTTGAGTATTTTAAAAATAAAATATTTTTTAAAAATAAAAAATGTATTTTTTAAAAAATATACTCTTCATAGTCTTTTATTTTTCAGCTGCCATATAAGTAGACTCTTGGGATCAGCAGAGTGATTCCATAGGCTCATTCTTTTGTTTAACTTTTACTTTATTGCAATGCAGTGCTCAATGGGGGAAAGGCATATCAGGAAATAACTAGCTAATAGTCCATAAATATGAATTATGTACCTACTATGTGCCACTTAGGCAGTTAGGGGGTACAGTGGATAAATTGCTGAGCCTGGAGTCAGGAAGCTTCATCTCTATAAGTTCAAATCCAGTCTCAAGACATTTACTAGCTCTGTGACCCTGGTCAAGTCACTTCATCCTGTTTGCCTCAGTTTCCTCATTTGTAAAGTGAGCCAGAGAAGGAAATGGCAAACCATTCCAGCATCTGCCAAGAAAATCCCAAATGGAGTTACAGAGTCATACAATTGAAAAACAACTAAACAAAACATGAACCACTGAGAATATAAACCAAAGAGAAAGAAAGAGAGTCCTTGCCCTTAAGGAACTCACACTCTGGTGGAGGAAGATAACACTCAAAAGAAAACTGAAAAGATTGGGGAAAAGGTACCCAATTTGAGGTCAGGGATGGTAAAGCTAGAGAAATGCAAAATGAGATGATGATGGCCTAAAAAATAAAGATATCAATAATACTCTCCACCTGGATACGAGCACAGAGCCAGAGAGGTAAAGCTAGAAGAGCTCATCTAGCCCAATCCTATCATTTTGCGGTGGATGAAACTTAAGGCACAAGGAAGTAAAATGGCAATTGGAACCCGGGTCCTCTGACTGCAAACCCAGAACTTTTTCAAAAAGCAAAATATGCCTCAAAAACCTTCTCCACCCCCCCACCCCCCTCTAGCCATTTCCCAACTCTCTCTTCATTTCACACTCGTTTCTAAGATAAGATGGAGCAGCGGATAGAATGCTGGGTCTGGAGTCAGGAAGACCCGAATTCACCTCCAGACCCAAACATTGAATAGCTGTGTGACCCTGGATAAGTCATTTAAGTCTCATTTGCCTCTGTTTCCTCATCTGTAACATGAGCGGGAAAAGGAAATGTATCTTTGCCAAGAAAACCCCCAACAGGATGATGGAGAGTCAGACACAACTGAAAAAGGTTGGAACCGCATTAGAAAACACATAAACTGTGAATAGACTCACAAGCTGAAGATGGCAGAATATCACTCCATATTTAAAAGACTAGCTCAGGGGCATAGTGGAGAGAGCCCAAGTCTAGAGAAGAGAAGTTCTGGGTTCAAATCTGGTCTCAGACACTACAACGATGGGACCCTGGGCAAGTCCTTTAACTGTGTTTGTCTAGTTCATACTGATCATCCGTCTTAAAACAGAGACTTAGCATCGATTCTAAGACAGAGAGAGTGAAGGGTTTAAAAAAAATAAAAAGATGAAAAATAAAAGGTGAAAACAAAGTCGTTCTGAAGACGGACTCACTAGCAACTCTTGGGCTGTTTGTTGGCTAATGTTTGTTGAATACAGTGCTTACGTAAAAAGTGAATTTGCAAGAGACTAATTAGTAGGTTCTCTTGCTTATGTCTTAAGCAAGTACTCAAAGGCTAGTCTATTGAGGATAAACCCAGAACTACAAGGCCAAATCAAATCCCAGGACGCCGGCCCTGATAAAATTTAGAGGGAAGAGAACAGATAATCCAGCTGTGAAACATCTTTTGCAAGCATTCCACAGAACTCCACAAACCCTCATATTTCAGGATAATATTTACTGAACTAGCAAAGGAAGATCTTTGAAGTGGGAAGAGACCTAAAAAGGAGTTAGAGGGATTAGGTTCAAAGCTGAGCTCCTCTAATTACTCCCTGTGGTGCAGCAGATACAGCACTGGGTTTGGAGTCAGGAAGCCCTAAGGTCAAATCTGGCCTCAGATACTTTCTAGCTGTGTGACCCTGGCCAAGTCACTTAACCTTGGTCTCAGCTTTCTCAATTGTAAAATGGGGATCACAGGAGTACCTACCTCTCAGGATTGTTGTGAGAATCAAATAAGATATTTATAAGATGCTTAGCACGTCTGGCACATAGTAGGAGATTAAATGCTTATTTCCTCCTCTCTCCCTCCTCTGAAAATAAGAGGATTGGACTGGATGATCTTTTAAAGTCCCTTCCAGTTCCAAATCGATGATCCTCAGATCCTGCTTAGTGACACAATCTATCAACTTTGGCTAATTCCCTTCCCTTGGTTATTAGCTAATTCCCAAGTATTTAGGCAAATAGCTTTGAAAGACTTCAGAATTTTGATGTATGTGACTAATTATGACTTCAAAAAATTGATTAAAAAAACATGTTTCCTGCCCATTGGTATATAAGCAATGGACTCACTATGTGGAATGAAACATACATTTTCAGACATTGCTAATGTATTGATGTGCTTTATTTTCACTAAACTTGGTTGTTATCAGGGAGGGCTTCTCTTAGGGGGTGGAGTATGTTACTGAGAAGTGATGGTGAAGAAAAGAAGGAAGAAAAAGGAAGGAAGGAAGGAAGGAAGGAAGGAAGGAAGGAAGAAAGAAAGAAAGAAAGAAAGAAAGAAAGAAAGAAAGAAAGAAAGAAAGAAAGAAAGAAAGAAAGAAAGAAAGAAAGAAAGAAAGAAAGAAAGAAAGAAAGAAAGAAAGAAAGAAAGAAAGAAAGAAAGAAAGAAAGAAAGGAAGAAAGAAAGGAAGAAAGAAAGGAAGGAAGGAAGGAAGGAAGGAAGGAAGGAAGGAAGGAAGGAAGGAAGGAAGAAGAGAGAAAGAAAGAAAGAATGGAAGGAAGGAAGGAAAGAAGGAAGAAAAAGAAAGGAAGGAAGGGAGGGAGAGGAAGAAAAGGAAGGAATGAAGGAAAGAAGGAGGAAGAAATGAAAGGAGTGAAGGAAACAGAGAGGAAGAAAGGGAGGGAGGATGGAAGAGAGAAAGAAAGAAAAGCATCTAAGAGCAGGGGGGGAAGTTCAGAAAGAAATACAAACAAGACAATTTTGTAACTACTTTATTAAATTTAGTCTCTGTTTTCAAAAGTTAAAAATAATACTAGTAGTAATAGTAGTAACTAAAACTTATATGGAGCCTACTATGTGCCAGTACTATGCTATGCACTTTACAAATATCATCTCATTTTATTCTCAAAATAATCCCAGAAGTAGATATTATTATCATCATCCCCATTTTACAGATGAGTAAACTGAATCAAAAAGAGGCAAGGTAATTTGCCCAGGGTCACACAGTAAGTAAATGTCTGAAGCTACTTTTGAACTCTAGTCTTCCTGATCCCAGGCCCTGCTCTAACCACTGTGCACATGGTTTTATATATAATTCTCTTTTGTTCTTTGTACATCATAATATTTGTTTATTGATGATCACTAAATTAATAAAGAAGAAAAGACCTTCAAAGATGTTTTTGAGAATATATTTGTATATATATATTTTTTTCCTTTTTAAATAAAACCCTCATTCTGCTTTGGAACCAATTGGTTCCAAGACAGAAGAGTGGTAAGGTCTAGGCAATGGGGGTTAAGTGACTTGCCCAGGGTCACATAGCTAGGAGTGTTTGAGGCCAAATTTGAACCCAGGACCTCCCATCTTTAGGTCTGGCTCTCAATCTATTGAGTCACCCAGCTGCCCCCAAGAATAGATATATTTCTAAAAATTTGGTTATGGTATTAGACTATACTAGGCTGAGCTGAGTCTCTCTTGATCCCATTTTAAAATTTGTCTCAAATATTAAGAAATTTGGGGGTATGTGGGGAGGGTTGTTTTAATTTGGAGGAGGGAGGACTTGTGAATTCATCAATGTAAGGAAATCCTAGTATTTAAGAGAGTTTTCATGTAATTTAGGATAGAGAGAGTTGCTGTGGGACACTTAAGAATTTAAGTGATTTGGCCATCAGCCAACATCAAACAACATAAGAAGCAGGACTTGAATCTAGGTCTTCCTGACTTCAAGGCTGGTCCTTGAACCCCTACACCAAAATACCTCTCCAAAAAATCAACAGAAACTAAGAAATAAGAAAAAGAGAGCTGAAGATCTTAGGAACTCCAGACTATAGACCAGTATGTACACCACTACTTTCTTTGACCTTTCAGCAATGAACCAAATTATGAAAACATCACCCACCATTCAAGATCAAAAGCAAATAATCTTCTTAATGATAAAGAGCACAAATTTTTGAAATGCTTCAAAGTTTGCAGTGTGTTTTACAGTAGGCGGCTAGGTGGATGGAGGACCAAGCCTGGAGTCAAAGAAGACTCAAATTCCTGAGATCAAATCTGGTTTGGGACACTTAGCAGCTGTGTGATTTTGGGCAACTCATTCAACCTCAGTTTCCTTATCTGTAAAATGAACTGAAGAAGGCAAACCACTCCAAGAAAACCCCAAATGGGTTCATGAAGAGTCAGACACAATTGAAAAGACTCAACAATGTTATCTTGTTTGATCCTCATAATAATCCCATAATCCCAGGTGTCCTCACTATCTTCATTTTACGCATGAGGAAAATCAAGCACAAAGAAACTTGCTCAGGGTCATGAAAGTAGCATGTGTCTGAGGCAGAATTTAAACTCAGATCTTTCTGACCCCAAGTCCAAGACTCTATCCACTGCACTATCTGACTAAAGGGAAACATAAGACTGTAAAGAACCTCCAGTGAGCAGGTGGGTCATTGACTAGGGGTCCCAGTATTTATAATCATTCCCAGGATCAGAGTGGCAAAGAATGGACTTTATAGCACACAGTGTGTGCAATATGCTTTTCCTGGACTGGGAGAAAACACAAGAACCAAGCCAAGAGTGGCAGAGAAAGAGTGAAGATGGTAGTACATTCAGCTTGATAGCCACATTCCTAGACCATCAGCTATCAGCCTTATAAGATAATGGCCAAATTTCATGGTTGGAGCAGCGGAAAAATGGAGCCTATTTGGGTTGCTCAAATTAAAAGCATAGTGATCATTTGCAAGGCTGAATTAGAGATCAAGGGTTTAGCCTGCTTTTAATATTCTTGTTAGTTAGAACCGTCTTACAATGCTAAATAAACATGCAAACTATTTTAGTTTTGAGGTTTAAAGAGAGAACAATTGTTTTTTGATGCTTCTTCTTGACGAGAGAACAACTGTTTTTTGATGTTTCTTCTAGACCTAAGACCAAGAGACAACAAAACATAGAGCCAATAATTGTAGGGTACAAAGTTTCCCCCAATAGAATACAAGTTCTTTGAAGACGAGACTGTTTTCTCCTTTTGTCTTTGTGATCCCAGTACCTGATACTATATCTTGCATGTAGCAAATAATTAATAAATGCCTATTGGATTGAGTTGAACCTGTGAATCCAATCCTTGAAGCAAGGCACTATGAAGGACCCTGCCACATGACCAGGGGTCTGCTGGGAAATGTTAAATTTAACATAAAAATAGATAGGCAGACAGACAATTATTTCTCCACATCAGATGTTGTTATATAACATTATAAACCTTTTGCTTGTGGCAGTATGGCGAAACCTATGGTCCCTTCCCCAGAATTGTATTTTTAAAAATAATTGTAGGAAATGATCAATTTCAGTTAGAGTTTAGTCCAAATAAAGTTAAATTTTTCCAGTTCAGAGACCTCCCTGCCCCACTGAAATCTGTTCACATGGGGTCCATGGATCCCCACATTACAAAAACTTGTTCTGGGTAGTAAACAAAGATAGCCTGTTATAAAGAGTACTAGACAAGGAATTCAAAGTCTGAGGTTAATGTCCAAACCTTGGAGCAGCCAGGTGGCACAATGGATAGAGCTCCAGGCCTGGAGTTAGGAGGACCTGGGTTCAAATCTGGCCTCAGAAACGTCCTAGTTGTGTGACCCTGGGCGAGTCACTCAACCCAGATTACCTAACCCTTGCTGCTTTTCTGTCTTAGAGGGTTTTGGGGGAAAATTTTTTCCAAACTTGCCCCTAAATCTTGGGCAAGTTCCTTAATTTTTCTCAGCTTCAGTTTCTTCATTTATCCAGGTGAATGATGTTTATTCAATTCCTGTTTACTCAACCTACCTTAAAGGATTATTATGAAGATAAAATAATGTATGTCAACTATTTTGTAATGGTAAAGAGTTGTATGAGAAAGCATAAGCTTGCTATTATTTTCTTCTTTCCCCAAAAGTTCCATTTCAGGCTTCGTCTTCATGTGGATGTTACTCTGGGTTCTTGGATGCTCTGCCAACAGATCACAAGTTCTGACAAATTTGACCTAAGCTAAAAAGCCTTCAAATTTAAACCCAGTGACTGATCATATCTGTTGTCAGAGGACCAGCCTAGCTAAATTTGCTGAAGCTCATCACCGGAGATTGGCTACCACCTAAAGATTTTTTTAGACACAGCAGCTCATGAAACTGTCTACTCAGCTTTAAATGGATTGACATTGGTTTCAGTGAAAGGACCAGTCACTTGGAAAAACTATAAAACACTGCTCACAGAAATAAAGATACATTCAAATAAGGAGAAACATTAATTGTTCATGGCTAGCCTATGCCACTGGAAGAAGAAATGGCAAACCTCTCTAGTATCTTTCCCAAAAAAACTCACGGACAAGTCATGACTGAATGACTGAAAAGCCTATGTCAACAGGGAAAAGGAGAGGGAATGAGCATTTAAACAGCACCTACTATGAGCCAGGCGCTGTGCGAAACGACTTTACAAATATGATTTCATTTCATCCTCACAACAATCCTGCAAGGTGACTGCTATTAGGATCCTCATTTACCAGTTGGAGAAAATAAGGCAGAAAAAGGTTAAGTGACTTATCCAGGGTCACACAGCTAGAAAGTGTTTGAGGCCACATTTTCACTCAGGAAAATGAGTGTTCCTGACACCAGACCCAGGACTCTATCCACTGCACCACCTAGCTGCCTCACAACAATATAAATGGGAAGGGGGGCCCACTTTAGGATTTATTCTCAGGATAGAATAGAGATGGTAAGACAGAATGACCAGCTCACTCTGAGGACATCCTTAGTCTCCTGGGGAGGTAGCTACATGGCATAGTAGCTGGAGTGCTAGGCTGCCAGTTGAGAAGACTCTCGTTACAAGATTTGGGTTTTTTGCTTTCCAGTTGTTTTATTTCCCCAATAGGGAGGAGGTGGCAGGGAGAGAAAATGGATTTTTTCATTTTTAAAATAAAATTTAAATACAAAAAATACAAAAACATTTATAGTGATTCATTTTGGCAAGAAAAAAACTGGAAATAAAGTAAGCATCTATCAGTTGGGGAATAGCTAAACAAATTATGGAATGTGAATGAAATAGTTTTATGGTGCTACAAGAAATGATGAAAAAGAATGGATTTCAAGAAACAAAGGAAGAAATATGGACTGATGCATAATGAAATGCACAGAACCAATTTATATCTGACTCCAAAATTGTAAAGACAAACAAATTTAAAAGATTTAACAACACTGATCAATTCAGTGACTTATCATGAATTCAGAGGATAGATGATCAAATTAGCTATCTGCCTCCTGAAAGAGAGGTGATGGATAGGCAATAAAGAATTTGAAATATAGCTCTGGCTATGGCCAGTGCTTGGGTTGTTTTCCTTAAATATACCTATTTCAATCAATCAATAGCTGTTAAGCATTTACAACATGCCAGGCATTGCACTAAGAGCTAGGGATTCCAAAAGGGACAAAAGACAGTCCTTGCCTTCCAGGAGCTTACAATCTTTGACACAATCTTTGACACAAGTGAATGTGTATGTTTGTGATATGTATATGATATGATATGATATGTATTAAATATATATGATGTGTATTTAATAGGGCATAATCTGGAGGCGGATGATATTTCTATTTCTTAAGTATAAAAGAAAAATACAAAAATTATTTAAAAAAATATGTAATTCATGGTGCCAGCCCAATACTTGGCCATTCCATTTATTGTCTCTCACTGCCCATACATGCCTAGCCTGTCTACTTTTATAATAATATGTAACTGGGGCAACACTATGGAGCATGTGCTCTGGCTCCATAGGGAAAGACTGACTCAGCACCGAATGACTTATGATTTGGGCTGAGACTGATAAGGCCCATCCCAGAGAATATGAATAGAGATACATCTATGCTCTGGCCTTGCTAAAGTACATATGTGACCATATCCAGGGTAGTAGTAGTGCCAAGAGATGCTATGTGGTACAGTGGATAGAATGCCAGGCCTGGAGTCACGAGTTCAAATCTGACCTCAGACACATCCTGGCTGTGTGGTCCTGGGAAAGTCACTTAACCTTGTGGGCCTCGGTTTACTCATCTGTAAAATGTGCTAGAAATGGCAAACCACTACAGTATTTCTGCCAAGAAAACCCCAAATGGAGTCACAAAAAGTCCAACATGACTGAAAAAAAAACAACAAATTAAGCTCATCACCTCAATCTCACTGCCATGCTGTTATCGTAAACCTTGATTAACTTCACCTCCCTCTGATTTCTTCTCCCATCCTTTGAAGAGCTGGAGAGTAGAATATCTTATTCCTCCCAATGACTTTCTTTAAAGAGGGCAGAAACAACTTTTGGCTCATTCTATTCTTCTGATTTTAACTCCACGGAAAAAGGTATCCCTGTGCCAGCTACCCACAGCTGTTCCCCTGGCCCACTTTCCTGCCTCCTTTTCAGTGTTGTCTCCTCCCTCCCCGTTAAATTGTAAATTCCTTGAGGTTGGGGTTTTTTTGGGGGGGAGGGGTGCAGGGAGTGTAAATGATGCTCTGGACCACAAAGATGATCTCAAGATTGGCATCCCTGAATGACCTCCCTAAGACTATCTTTCTTTTTATTAATTATATCCCTAGCACTTGGCATAAAGTAGGTGATTAATAAATGTTTATTGAATTGGATGAGATTGAGGAAAATATAGTACTTGCCTTTGTGGTACTTATTATCTGTTTGAGAGGAATGACTTCCTCCCAAAGTAGGGAAGCATGATGAGGTATCATAAATAAAACGCAGAGGTTAAGGTAGTAATAGTTAGATGAACCTAGTAGGATAAGGAAAGCACTGGACCAGAAGTCAGGAGACTCTAGATTCTAATTCTGATTTTGCCACTAATTTATTGTATAACCTTAGACAAGTCATTTCATGCATCAGTTTATTTATTTATAAAATAAGAGAACCATATTAGGTACCTCAAAGACCCCTTTTCAGGTCTAGCATGCCATGGTTCTAGCTAGCATCAACACATAACATTAATACTACAAGCATGAAAGGGCACCTGGATGGCTCAGTGGATAGAGAGCCAGGCCTGGAGTCAGGAGGTCCAAGGTTCAAATCTGGTCTCAGATACTTCCTAGCTGTGTGACCCTGGGCAAGTCACTTAACCTCAAATGCCTAGGTCTTTCCACTCTTCTACCTTTGAACCGATATTCAGTATTGAGTCCAAGATAAAAGGTAATTAAAAAAAAATACTGTAGGGACACAGTAAAAGAAAATAGATTTTCAGTTTTGCTCATTACCTTACCATCGCACTAATTCTCAGAAGAACTAAGTGGACAGGAGGAAGGAAAAATACAAGCAAAGACATTCATGTAATAAAAGCAATATGGAAAAAAGGGCTTTTAAAGAACTAAACTGTCAGTAAGTGCTGTTAGTCTGAGATAATCATACCATCGAAATGCCCATTCTCTAGCTTACTCATTTCCTTTAATAACAAAACTCTCTTAAAAAGAGAAGCCCATCTGGAGTGTCAAGATAAGAGAGTAAATGGTCTGGGGCTGCCCTATCAGCAGTCGATGGGACTATGGGCTGTGATGGGTGCTTATGCAGAGTTCTCCCTAACAGGAAGTCTTTTCAATATAATGAGCAGCTGCGGAAACTGGGATGAACTTCCCACACAAACAGCCACCTGGGGTCCAGCTAAGAAGATTTATTAAGCACCTACTATACGCCAAGGGCTGTTCCAAATCCTTGAGGATACAAAGAAAGACAAGAGACAGTCTCTGTTCTTGAGAACCTCACAGGTTAATGGGGGAGACAATATGCAAAGAACTATGAGAGATGTATGCAGGATAAACTGGAAATAATCCACAGAAAGAAGATACTGGCATTTAAGAAAAACAACCCTTCCCCTTTCCACCTTGGAGTCAATACAGTATATTGGTTCCAAGGCAGAAGAGTAATAAGGGCTAGGCAATGAGGGTTCAGTGACTTGCCCAGGGTCACACAGCTAGGAAGTGTCTGAGGTCAAATTTGAACCCAGGACCTCCCACCTCTGAGTCTGACTCTTGATCCACTGCACTGCCCCCTCTGCCATTTCTTTCTCCAGCTTATTTTAGACATGAGGAAACTGAGGTAAATAGGCTTAGGTGACTGGCCCAGGATCACACTGCTAGTAAATGTCTGAGGCAGAATGTGAACTCTAGTCTTCCGGACTCCAGGTCTAGTGCTCTATCCACTGTGCCACCTAACTGCCTCTGCCTCTAACTGGTCCATAGCAAAAGCATCAGCAATATCAGATGTACAGCAATAAGAGTCAAAAGAGACCTGTACCATATTTTAATAAAAATAATATTTATGCGCAGCCTAGTACTATATCTTGATTTTTTTTAAAAAACCACTATCATATAAGCAGCCTCGTGTAATAGAGTGCTGAACTCAAAATCAGAAATACTGGGATTCAGATCCCATCTCTTATTCACTAGTATTGTGACCTTGGACAAGTCACAACTTCTAGCACGTTGTGCTTAATACATGCTTGCTAATTGATTTTGTATGTCTCAACTTGCTAGGACTTTTCTAATAAGCAAAAGATGGGTTGAAACCTACATTGAGGAAATTTCTTATGCTGAAAAGATCATTGATTTATTAGAAATGAAAAGGGCCTTTGAAGCCATCTGGTCCAACCCTCTCATTTTATAGAAGAGAAAACTGAGGCCCAATAAAGTTAAGTCATTTGTCTAAGATAGGGCTATGCTGAAGCCAGCTAGAGGCAATTGTTAACTTTCAGCATAAGTATTTACAGCTCAGAAATTGGCAAACACTCCAAATCAGGGTTTGATTTATTGTTTTGTTGGTTTCTAGACTTAAGAAGTAATGGAAAATATGTTAATAATGCAGATTAAACTTAAAAGTATATCCTAAGTAAGCCAATATAATAAAAATGGCAATTCTACCTAAATTAATTTACTTTTTTAGTGTCATACTAATCAAACTTTCCAAAAATTATTTCATAGAGCTAGAAAAAAATAATAACAAAATTCATCTGGAAGAATAAAAGGTCAAGAATATTAAGGGATTTAATGGAAAATATATATAGGATGGAAGTCTAGCATACCAGATCTCAAACTGTACTATAGAGCAATAATCATAAAAGAAAAAAAACTGGTACTAAGAAATTGAGTAGGGGATTGATGGAATAGATTAGGTAATTAAAACACAGTAGTAAAAGACCACGGTAACCTAGTATTTAATAAACTCAAGATCCAACCTTTTGGGAAGAACTCACTATTTGACTAAAACTGCTGAGAAAACTGGAAAGCAACATGGTAGAAACTAGGCATAGACCAATATTTCGTACCATATACCAAGATAAAATCAAAATAGATACATGATCTTGAAATAAAGGTTGATATCATAAATAAAGGAAATACAGAATAATTTCACCTGTCAAACCTCTGGATAAGGGAAGAATTTATGACTGGACAAGACATAGAGAACACTACAAGAAGTATAATGGATAACTTTTATTACATTAAATTTAAAAGATTTTATACAAACAAAGCCAATGCAACCAAAATTCAAAGAGAAATAAATACCTCGGAAAAAATTTTATAGCAAATATCTCTTAATAAAGGCCTCATTTATCAAATATATAGAGAACTGAGAGAAAATTTTTTATAAGAATACAAGCCATTCCCCAATTGATAAGTGGTCAAAGGATATGAACAACTGGTTCTCAGATTAAAAAAATCAAAAACATCTATGTCATAAGAAAAAATGCTCCAAATCACAGTTGATTAGATAAATGCAAAAACAACAACAACAACAACTCTGTGATACCACCTCATACTGGCATGGACCTCATACCCCCAAACCCCAGGCAAACTGTAAGCAGGGAAATTCCTTTGCTCCCTTCTGTCCTTGTGACTCCTAACCCAAGAATATCTGATAACTTCTATAAAACCCTGAGATTATTATTATCCTTGGACTGTCCTTTAGATTTGAGATGGATATAGAGATCCAGGCTACATCTCAATACCATCAAGCTGTATCTCAGGCAGCCATCTGCCCCCTAAACTATGAGGGTCTTAAGACCATGGTCAGATGACCAACCCTCCCCCATGAATGCCCGAGTATTTACCACTCTAGAATCATATCCACACCATGACACAACATCACATCCCCACTGTTGTAAAATGTATATAATCCCCAGAATTGATGGATTCTGGGAGCAGCCTTTCATCTTGCTATCTCACCTATACTCTCCTCCTGGCCAGATTAAACATTACTTTTCTAAATCAATAAATTTCTCTTTTTATTTTTAATCTAAGTTTTAGAGTCTTGCATTTTTACGAAAAAGTATCCTTCCCAAACCCCAGGGGTTCACCTCTAGTACTCCACAATATTACCTGTCAGATTGGCTAATATGACAAAAAATGGAAAATGATAAATACTAGAGGGGATGTGGGAAAACTGGAACACTAATACACTGTTGGGGGACCAGTGAATTGATATAACCATTCTGGAGAGTAATTTGAAGCCATGTCCAAAGGGCCATAAAGCTGTGTATACCGTTGACTCAATAATACCACTACTAGGTCAGTATCCAAAGAAATCATAGATAAAAGAAAAGGACTTCCATGTACAAAAATATTTGTAGCAGTTCTTTTCATATCAAAGAATTAGAAACTGAGGGGATGCCCATCAGTTGGGGACTGGCTGAACAAATTGTGGTATATGGTTGTAATGGAATGCTATTGTGCCATATGAAACAACAAATATAATGATTTCAGAAAAACTTGGAAAGATTTATAGGAACTGATGCAAAGTGAACTGAGCAAAATCATGAGATCATACATAGTAACAGAAATACAATGATCAACTGTAAAGTACTAAACTATTATCAGCAATGCAAGGATCAAAGACAATCCCAAGGGACTCAATGAAAAATGCCATCCACAGTCATAGGAATTGTCAGAGTATGACTGAATACAGATCGAACCACGTAACATTTCTTACCTCGTTTCCTTAGTCATGCCAAGAGATGAATGCTGGAAACTTAAACTAAATAAGAAAATTTAATTGGAGTCTACTGGTTGAAGATACTTGAATCGCCAAAAATGATCATAATTTTAGGATTGTAATAATTTTAGAATTAAATAATAAATTTAGAATTGTAAGGTGGCTTAGTATTTACTCCAGACTCTTTATTTTACAAATAAAAACATTTAAGTCAAATGAAGGGAAATTTTTTGTCCAAAGTCATATAGGTACTATATCACAGAATCTCTGACCCTTTAAATCCTGAATTCCTTTCACTATAGTAATCATGTATCTGGCAATCCCATAAACCAACCCATAAGACCCTCTGGGAACCTACTTGAGTTAGAGAAAAAAAATATTTAAAACCTCCCAGAGTTCCTTTTAAAAAAGCAAAATACTACAAAGACAATCCCTTCTTCCCTAAAGCTCCAGGTCAATAAACAGCTCTCAGCTTCTAGCCACTCCCCCCATCCCAATAGAGTTTTATCTCTAAAACTAAGAGATGAACCTCCAGTTTATGCCATATCTAGCCCTCAGTTTAATTTCATCTGACCTGCTAAGCCAGAGGCCAGCACTAACAAGTGATATAGTTTTCCAATGTAACCCCCAGGCATTGTGGAATGAGGCAGCGTTGATCTCTCAAATTACAAAGAAAAGACAATAAGATAATGTGTGATTGTCAGACAATAAGTGAATTTAGCCAGTACCTCCTGGATTCTAGAGAATTTCTAAAAATCTCATTTTCTCCCCACACATATAAGTCTTCAGAAAGGGAAAGATAGATAGAAAGAAATATAGGGAAAGAAATGCTTATAGCAAAATTACATGGAATATGGAATGGGGGGGAAGCAGAAAAGACTTTAAATTGCTAAAATGAAACTGTCAGAATTCAAAGGAAAATAATGACTTATCCTGATGTCCTTTGCCAAGTGAACAATAGAGCTTGACAAGAACCCTTTTCCAACCCACACACTCAATTCTAAAACCCAAGGAGGGCTCTTGCCCTCTATTTTTCTCATTCATTTGTCTCTATCCACTTCATATTCCTTGTTCCTGCCTTCTTCCATCTTCTCCCCACATTACCACTGTTTTTTCCTCCTCTCTTTTCTTTCCAAAATATGTAACTAATGTGGGCTTTTAAACGGCTATTTCTTGTATATATTGAGTGGATTTTCAAAAGAGGGCTGTTGGAATGCTCTTTTCCCCTCAAAAAATCCGTTTGATTTCTTTTTAATTGTATGTATCCCTCAACTGCTTTTGCACATTCACTAAACCATTCATTTATTCCGAAAACATTTATAAAGTACCTACAAGCAATATACCATGCTGGGCACTGAATGACAAATCACAATTAGAAACATTCATTTTCAGAGGTGGTGACTGAGTTGATTTTCTTTCCTTGACTACATTTATTTGTTATGAAGATGAGTTAGTAAGAGAAAGAAAGAAGGGGAAAGGGAGGGAGGAAGGAAGGAAAGGAAGGAAGAGAAGGAAGGAAGGAAGGAAGGAAGGAAGGAAGGAAGGAAGGAAGGAAGGAAGGAAGGAAGGAAGGAAGGAAGGAAGGAAGGAAGGAAGGATGGAAGAAAAAGAAGAAAGGAAGGAAGGAGGGAAGGAAGGAAGGAAGGAAGGAAGGAAGGAAGGAAGGAAGGAAGGAAGAGAAGGAAGGAAGGAAGGAAGGAAGGAAGGAAGGAAGGAAGGAAGGAAGGAAGGAAGGAAGGAAGGAAGGAGGGAAGGAGGGAAGGAAGGAGGGAAGGAAGGAAGGAAGAAGAAATAAATACACAAAATCCAAAAGGTTCAGAAGGGGATATAACAGTACAATTTTGCTATTGTCTCATAAAATTTAATATTCTGTTAAAGCCTTTAAAAAATCCCAACTATATATGATATAAGTTCACAGACTAGTGAGCTGGATTCAGGGAAACACAAAACAAAAGAGGTAGCCAGAAACTTAAGACCTGGTCTCAGGCCCCCCAAGCAAATACATGTTCTTGCTGCCATATTTGAAGTTCTTTTTGCTGCTAAGGAACCAAAGAGAAGGAAAGGGAAGGGAAGAGAAAATCCCTCTTCCTTCCTCACTAGAAGTTCCTGGGAAAGTTGACAGAGTTAAAGCACTCAAAGGAGGGGAAAAAGTGAGCTGTTTATCCTCAGTTTCTCTTATAGCTTCCATTAAGGGAGCCATTCTTAAACCAGGCTCAGTAAACAATCATCTTCCACAAAGCTCCAGTCACAAAAACCAGTAAGGTGCCCCCCAAAACCAACCTACCTTCTTTCCCTTCCTCCCTCCCTCCCTCCTTCCTTCCTTCTTCTCTCCCTTCCTCCTTCCCTTCCCTCTTACTGATTTGAGTTCTCCCCAAGCTCATACTCTTCAATGAGATGCCAGAACATATGACTGTTCCAGAGAAAGGGATCAGATATGAGAGGGATGAGTTCCTCTAATGACTCATCTTACAGGCAGTGGATGAACTAACTAGCCTCTAAAGTCACATTGAACTCTGAAATTCTGTGACTCTGTGACATGGGGGAAAAGAAAAACCCAGACAAAATGTCCTATGAAAATGTAAGGTGAGGGGGCAGCTGGGTAGCTCAGTGGATTGAGAACCAGGCCTAGAGATGGGAGGTCCTAGGTTCAAATTTGACCTCAGACACTTCCCAGCTGTGTGACCCTGGGCAAGTCACTTGACCCCCATGGCCTATCCCTTACCTCTTTTCTGCCTTGGAGCCAGTACACAGTATTGACTCCAAGATGAAATGTAAGGTTTAAAAAAAGAAAGAAAGAAAGAAAATGTAAGGTGGGATAGTATACTTTCAGCTGGGACACCAAGAAAGAAATCAGAGAAAGCTTCACAGAGGTTCTAGTAACTGATCTGAACCTGGAAAAAAAAAAGGATTCTGAAAAAAGACATGAATGAGAACAAATGCTCCTATTCTCAGTGCATAGTGCCTGGCTCCTATTGGTGCTTGGCGATTGACCGGCTGGCCTACTCAAGCTTTAAACACAAATAAAACACAAACCTATCCATGCTGTCTAAATACAGGATGGCAATAGCTCAGTCAGGAGCTGTCCGGTCTCTGCAGGGCCAGAAGGCAGCTTTGGGTATCTGGTTACAGCCCCTCCTGCTATAAAATCTGAGAGGGATACATGAGCCTCTCTCTCTACTCCGGAAAAGGATCTGGCACTGACCCTGAACAAGTCACAACAGCGTTGGCAGAGTCAATGTGAGAGCAGCAACACAAGCAGACTTTCACATGAGACCACTCTGCAGTGTTATGGGAGGGTTTTGTCATCTTTTTCTACTTGTTATCCAGGTAGTTATAGGATAATGGAGAAGCAAGAAGGGACCTCAGAGGACATCTAATTTATTCCCATAAAATTCGATTTTACAATTGGGGGAAACTGAGGCTTAGAAAGGTTGACTTGAAGGTTGCCAAAGGCTATACACATATTAATCATGTTGCTATGTGTCTATAGACCAAGGATCCAAAAATTCTGCCCCCCCAAAACCTCCACATTCATTCATTTCTCTTCCCCAAAAGTACCCAGACAAAAAGATAATATATTTCTGAGATAAATGCTGACTTTTGTGGGTCTACAAAGTGCAGATAAGCTGTATTTGCAACAAAAGGAAATTAAAAATCTTTCTCTTGCTTTTTGGCTACAGAACATTTGTTCAGAGATCTCTGCCAGTTTTTTGTCCAAGTTAAAGGAAGCTCTGACCCCAAAGCTATACAGCTTTCCAACAGAAAATGGTTAAGGAATACCGAAGCAATGCTAACTGATTCTGGTCCTTTCCAGTTCAAAGGTGTGTTCCTGACATCAGGTTTGATGGTGAGCTACATCAGAATTAGGGTACCTATTAATTCTGGAAGCATGTTTATATGGCTAAAGGGTAAGGGCAGCTCTACTCAAAAAATATTCTTGAGAACATGAATCTTGTAACTATGGGAAAATATTCTAAATTAATTAAATAACATTTTCCAAAAAAAAAAGTAGGATTTCCTGCTTTTATAAAAATATATTCTTGAGAATCCTCAGAAGAATGTCCTGGGGCAGGGGCGGGGTGTTCCCATAATGAGGTGGCTCAATAGATTGGGAACTGGGCCTAGATACAGAAGGTTCTGAGCTCAAATCTAGCCTCAGACACTTCTTAGCTATGTGACCCCTGGAAAAGTCACTTAATCCC